>NC_056746.1:1486589702-1486757202 GCF_019279795.1 Protopterus annectens
ACCAGTGGCACTGATGAGATCATGGGTGAAACAGTCCCAGGCTTCTGCTTTACATTGGGAGCCCTGGTACTGGCCCTGCGGCAGTCTCTCATCATGTTTTTTTACCAGGAATCCTACCATGACCTTGGACTCCTGTATGCCCCAGTGCTGTGCCCGGAAGCGCAATCCCTCTCCAATTCTAACCATCCTGCCTACAGTGGGAAGCAGCAATCAGTTATGAGCTGTATTCCCACCTGTAGGGTTTAAATACATCTGATTTCCTGCCCTTTGCCATGATTTGGCAGTTTTGAATATGCTGAGCTAAGCTAAGCTAGGGGGCAAACCTGCTTAGCTAAGGTTGGCATTGCTTAAAGGCGCAGGTTCAGCATTGCTTACCAATGGGCAAATCCACTTAGCTGGGCTACTCATTGCTTAGCAGTCATATTTACACAATGCTTACACCTGGTAAGCAGACCTGTGCAATGCTTACCATTGTTTATTTTTCATTTTATAGACTATCTGCTGTATGGCATTGATTCATCATTCATTACATATTATACATTTGTTTACCGTCCCTGACATCCCCCAATGTACTTTCATTACATTTATTCATGTGTGACTACACTGTATTGTGCACTTGTGTTTATATGGAGATTTAACAACTTTATTAAACTGACACCTCATATCTGGACCTAATGCAGCACTCCGGTTAACAAATATATGTTATTTAGTAGTTAATACTAAAAAAAATGTTTCTGTACCGCTTTCACATGTAAAATGTGAATTGATTATAGCGGGGATCAAACCAGGAATACCTGTTTGTAAAGTGCATGCTCTAAACACTACACTATTGCAATACTGCTTATATTGGATGTATCTTGCTATTTAACTTCTTGTGCTGTTTAAGCTGGCCTAAGCGTAGCTAAGCAATAGGCACACCTGCACAGCTATGCATAAACTTTATCACATTTATAAAAAAAAAAAAAGTTTTGTTGTGTTATTTTATCTATACCCTTCAGAATATCCCTGCTAATGCTAAATGTGTTATTTTATCAACTTTCTGCTTTGTGGGACAATTGTCCCTTTTGGCTTTTCCCACATTACTTACTCTAATGGGGTTGGGAGGTTTGTGCTATGTGCTTATGCTGCCTGTGTTATCCAAATAACATTTGGATTGGTAGCATACCTCTCAACCACTTAGAGCAAAATATCTGGACAAAGCCTACAATGACGAGGGGACAAATAGGGGCAGATTTTAAATATTGCTCTTACAAACGTAAAAAGTCGATAGAACAATAGGTTTTACATTAGCATGAATTTTCTGACAGATGTGTGGAGTCTTCAACTCAAATGTTTTGTCATTATTTAATGACTTCAGTCCTCAGCTATTTTCCAGACAGGTACACATTTTAGGGGGAACACACCAAATATATGAGGCAAACATCTGGGCATTCTGAGAAAATCTGTACAGTTGAGAGGTATGTTTGGTTGGGACGATTTTCCCTTACGCCTTTGACCACTGATTTTTGTTTTCCTGATGGGTTGGGGGTGTTATGAGCATTTTTGCTCATTTTTAATTGCCGAAAGGCAATTCTGGAGTGCAGGGGTGTGTATATTGTGAAAGCTCTGCTCTCAGACACACACCCTGCATTTGTACACAGCTCCACGTCCGCTTAACAGCAAAGGCAGCGTACCTTCATGAATATGCAATGAGCACTGACGTGCTGTATGGGAATGGTCCCTGCTGTGCAGGAATAACTTATTCCTGCACTGCTGCTTGCTGAATCCTGGGGTTTGTCTTATGTCCTTAATCCTGCAGCAGAGTCTCACTACAGCTGCTATGGAATGACAATATATTCAAATGACATCATCAGTCTTCTATACAGCTTTTCCAAATGAATTGTAAAATAAACTCCTGCTACAGGAAACAACAGCTACACATTAACATAGCACATGTGGGTGACAACACTGTTAAAAGCATGTTCTGCAAATAGTGACATCAGGATATAAGCTATATAGCTAACATTACAAGCTAATGAAGGTTTGATGAAACATGTAGAATAACAGGTATGCTGTACCTTTAAGAAGCATTTCTAAAGTCTGTGTGTGGATATAAATTCCAAGCATATGTTATCTACAGTGCCATTTTGAAGGTGCAGCCAGAATGTTAACATCTACAGTATGTGCATGATAGCTTGTTTGTTTATAAGCTAAAATTACTTAGCTTTGTTTATGATGTTTGTATATAATAAAGCTGCTTGAACAAGAACCCACAACATTTGCCTATTTCTTCCTGACCTGGCGAGTAACATGGTGTCAGAACCAGGATGGTGAAGACTACTCTTCAGAGCCATGAGGTGCAGAGGTAACGATGAAGGCAATCTAAGTGAACTGAGAGCAAAAAGGGCCAGAAGCAAGTTAAAGGTAAAGAAAATATGCACAAAAGATTTGTTTATTAAAGAAATAAAACGGGGCATTACAAGGGAAAAAAATGTGTTACTAAGCAAATAAATAGCACAGAAATGTTTATTAAACAAAAATAGAAGCATAAAAGGCTCATTAATCAAATAAAATGCTTGAGACAAGGTTATTTGATAAAATGAGAATGTTTAAAGTAAAACGAGCATGTCTAGAGTTAAAACGAGCACAAGAAAGTATAATGGGCATGAAAAGAGATTAAATAAGCAAAATGAATATAACAGAAAGGGCATAAATAAAACAAGGCTACTACATGTGTTTTGGCAAATTACTGTGTTTTGGCATAAATTACTACTTCACACTGAAGCTTAGAATAGCATAACTAGAGTTATTCAAAGTATTTCAAAGTTTGTAAAAGTGCTTACAGAGTGGGTTTATTACTGTGCATTTATTCCAAAGAGCTTGTTGTATGCAAAGTGCAACTATTTCATGAAGTGCAGTCAAATACAGCCATTTTGAAAAATTGCTTTTGTATGGGTGTGTCTATTCACATAGTGCTGCCATAACAGATTCCCCCGGATTCTCAAAAGCTTGCACAGAGTGCAAGATGAGTGCAGGAGCCCACGCAGGCAATATGTCTGCTGTGCAATACAGGAAGAGCCGGCAGGGGCATGCACGAGAGCTCCAGCACTAATGCTGCACGGAATAAGCCCTGGTATGCAAATCACCTCATTTGCAGGAGAAATCCATGCAAATGAGGTGAATTTGCAATCCAGGAAGCTTGCAATAGTCTGTGCATGACTAGTGCAATCTGTAGAAATGTACTCGGTTAGTAACCAAGTCCATTTTTGCAAAATCAAAAATGGAGCTATGACAGCTCCAAATAAAGGCTGAATATCACTGAGCAAGCATGCCAATGGCCAAGTAGAAGGCCATTGGCACTGCAAACAATAAAAATAATGAAAAAAACAACTTATAATTTTTTTCACCAATCTCGGCTGTTTAAGTATAGGGCAGCGGAGCGCAAACGGGATCAGGGAAAAATAAGAAAATAAACTTAAAATGGGCATTCTAACTAAAATCAGTATTCTGCCATGGAAGTCAATGGCAGGCAGAAGACAACCTGGCCAATGAGTAGTGGTTGCTAAAGGGGGATGCTCAGTTTGAGACATTTAACTATGCATTAGCAGGCAATCTTATGCAAATGAGGGGAAGGATAGTGAATCCCAGTTTTCCCCAGCATGTGAGACAGGTCCCATCAGTGTAAGAGTATGAATACTGGGTGCAAGACAAGGATATAGGTGACATCATGGGGGTGTGTGTCATGCATACTGTAAGCGGATTGGAGTCCAGTGGCTCGGGATTGCACCTAGCTTAGCACAGCTAAGCTAGGGGTGTGTCTAAACCTGCCTAGCACTCTTTACAAAGTGTAAGCGGGAGTGCGCCCCGCACAACGGGATTTACAGATAGAAAAATGAAGTCAAACCAGGAAATAGCAGCTCTGTGCACATTTGAGCACTCCATTTGCATGGCGCGCACACAGGCTTAAACAGGAAGGCAGTGGGAGGGGAAAACAGCAGTAGGAAGGTACCCAAGGAGAACTAGCTTAGCTGACAGGTGAAATGTATCAGAATCAGCCAATCACACAGGCACCATACCAGCCCAGCCCAGCACACCACTATAAACAATGCAAATACCTTCCCCCCTTGTTTTTCCCAATAACTCTGCACCACCAGTGTATACAAACAGGGAAATTTTACAAAACAAAAGCAAAAGAAAAAATGTTAGGGGCTGCTTTTGCTATCATAAACCAGCATGTGCAAGAGGCTGAGGGTGGTGAGGATGTGAATGCTGCTGAGCAACCCACAGTGAGGAGACGGAGAAGAGTGCACAGACCCAGTGTAACCTGCCAATGGCTACATGAGCTGGAGATAGAGAAGTGCTATAGGGTGGACAGGGACTTCCTACAGCAGATTGTTGAGCTGTGCCAGCCATGCCTCACACACAGAACTAACAGAGCGGAACCCATCCCAGTGGATACCAAGGCATGTATAGGCCTATGAATACCAGCTAAAGGTACCTTCCAAAGGCCAACTGGAGATATGATGGGGATATCACAGGCATCGGCATCCAGGGTACTCCACCAGTTTCTGGATGCCATGTCAGCACATGTCAGTGAGCACATATATTTCCTCAACACCCGTGAGGCGTTGGCCAGCAATATGTGTCTCTTCCATCAAATAGCAGAATACCCTGAGGTAGTGGGTGCAATAGACTGCACACACATACGCATCAAAGCACCACCCGGTGAGCGAGGTAGGGTCTACATCAACCACAAGGGCTTCCCCTCCATCAACTGCCAGGTCATGTGTGATGCCCAGGGCATAATAATGAATGTGTGTGCTTTCTGCCCTGGAAGCTGGCACAATTCCCACATCTGGCATCTGATGCAGCTCTACCAGAGATTTGCCAATGGTGACATCCCACACAGTCACCTAGTGGGGGATGCTGGATATGCACTGGAGCCATGGCTGGTGACACCCATCAGAAATGCACACACACCCGAACAAGAACTCCATAATCAGGCACAAGCACAAACACAAATCCCAGTAGAGCGTGTGTTTGGGATGCTCAAGTCATGGTTCCAGTATCTGGACACATCTGGTGGAGCCTTGCAGTACTCACCAACTACATGTACCCAAATTGTCCTTGTATGTGCCATGTTACACAATATGATCCTGCGGAAACAGCTGCAGCAGGAACAGCATGCGACAGGGCCACACAGCCCCCCAACACTGCCAAGGCCTGCACAGGCACAGAGTGATTCAGAGGAGGAACAACTTGAGCCTGCCCCGATAGGCAGAAGGAGGCATGCCCAGTATGCCCTGGCCTTGGCAAAGAGTCAACGCATAGCACATGCACTGACAAAGTAGGGACCCAGGGAATGTCACCTCTCTCTGACTCACACATACAGTAAAAGAGATGCCAAACATGACACTACCTGTGCTCAACCTTGTATAGGGAGTGTACTCTGTGCATCTGACATAGGCAGCCCTGCAGCACTACCCTCAATACTGGGACACCCACAAGGTAAGTGACTCAAACATGCCAGTTGGGGGGATCACATATCCAACAACGGTTACAGCCAGCAGGATAGGTGTAGACAAACACAAACAAATGCTGTATTATGGCCTCTGAATGAGCCCTATCTGTAAACCCCCCCCCCCAGGCCTACACAGACAGACTACAGCAGGCCAGGCAGTTGGATGTAAGATGTCAAGGCTAGGAAGTCAGAAATTAATATGTAGGCAATGAAAGCTAGGATCTGTAGTACACTGGTATGCCTCTAGCCAGCACGAGAAGTAAGACTACAGACTAAAATGGAGTACCCCACATACCAGTAGAGTCCAAGCAAATGTGTAAAAGTGTCAGGTGTGCCCCCCCCTTCATATGTACACTTACAGTAACAGTCAGGTATGCCCCCCCACTCCTGTGTAGAAATGTAGAAACAGTCAGGTGTCCTCCCCGCTATGCAGAAATGTAGCAACAGTACATGCCAAATGACCGATGGATACCCTGCAGACACAGCATGCTACCCGTCAGTGTGCAACACAAAGGTCAGCACCACAGTACAAACTACCTGCACTTGATCCACACATGCAATCCAGATGGCCATACTGGGCATGCTCACACACTTAGAGGAATGAAGGCAATGTCAGTCAACAACATACTGAAAGGTCATACTGGGCATGCTCACACACTTAAAGACATGAAGACCATGTCTGCAAACACCAGTGGACCAGACATATCTGTCAGTCGCAGTTCTTAGTGCAGACACATATCAGTATGCACCACTCCTACCTTGCACACACAGTGGATAGGAATACATACATATATGTAAGGACAACACACTATAATAAGCCAAAGGTAGATGGACATAGATGTGTGGAAGAGGGTGATCATGACAAGGATCCATCTGGGCCTGTCCCACCCAGCACACAGCCAAAGGGCCCCAAACACATGAGGTGCAGATGTCACTCACTGTAGATACTAGCCATCAGTATCTGTCAGCATGACAGACTATGTGGTGCTCGTGCCAGCTGTGCAACTTGACTGTACAAGGAAGTAGTCATCTAGTGGCTGTAAACACGTACCTGTGACATATGACCTCATGTGTGCCTGCATGTGGCATGTCAACCCCTACATGAATGGGTTATGGCCCATGCACACACCGCCCTCCCCATAGTAGTATTATGACAAGCCTGCTGAGGTCATCCAATGTGAAATACACCTTTGTGAGAGCTGTAGGTCAGGAATCTCCATGGTGTGTCCCATAACTGCATACTGCTCTAGTGAAAAACTAGTTAGGTAGTAGTTCTAACCCCAGACATGGCAACTGTGTGAGTGTGTGTCTGACTGTGTAGAGAGCAATGCTTTTTAGGATACTCACACTCCGTACAATTCATATACTCATCTTTGGCAAGGCTGCTGATGTCACTCACCTAGGAATACACCACTGGGAAAATCATAGCCTGGTCATCTCTGTAGCATGTCCTGTAACTGCATACTGCTTTAGTGTGATTAAGTAGTTAGGGAGGTGTTCTAACCCCCGGCCTGGAAACTGTGTGTCTGAGTAATGAGCAATGCTTTTTAGGCTACTTACACTCCGTACAATTCATATTTGGCAAGGCTGCTGATGTCACTCACCTAGAAATACACTTCTGGGAAAGTCAGAGCCCAGTAATCTCTGTAGCGTGTCCTACAGCTGCATACTGCTGTAGTGTGATAAAGTAGTTAGGTAGGTGTTCTAACCCCAGATTTAGCAACTGTGTGTGAATCTGTGTGTGTGTCTGACTGAGTAGAGAGCAATGCTTTTTAGGCTACTCACACTCTGTACAATTCATATACTCAACTATGGCAAGCCTGCTGATGTCACTCACCTAGAAATACACCTCTGGGAAAGTCACAACCAAGTAATCTCTGTAGCGCATCCTGTAACTATGTACTGCTGTAGTGTGACAAAGTAATTAGGTAGGTATTCTAACCCCAGACCTGGCAACTCTGTGCACATGTGTCTGACTGAGTAGTGAGCAATGCTTTTTAGGCTACTCACACTCTGTACAATTCATATACTCAACTTTGGCAAGGCTGCTGATGTCACTTACCTAGACATACACCTCTGAGAAGAATGTAGTCCAGTAATCTCTGTAGTGCATCCTGTAACTGCGTACTGCTGTAGTGTGATTTAGAACTGTGGTAGGGTTCCATCTCCACCCATGGCAGTTCTGGATGTTTTGTGTGTATTTCAATGTCTGTGTATGGTGCAATGCATTATAGGCTACTCACTCACAGTACATTTCAAATGCCCTATCGTGGCAATCCTGCTGATGTCATTCATTGTGAAATACAACTTTGGGGAAACAGCTCATCAATAATCCCTGTGGTGCGACCTATAACTGCTCCATGTTGTAGTGTGATATAGACCATAGACAGGGGTTCTCTACCCACTAATGTCAGTTGTGGATGTTTTGTGTGTGTCTCACTGTCTGTGTAGGGAACAATGCATTTTAGGCTAGTCACTCACAGTGTAGTTGAAATGCCCTACTTTGGTAATCCTGCTGATGTCATTCATTGTGAAATACACATTTGGGGAAGGATTGCTGTAGTAATCCCTGTGGTGTGTCTTATAACAGCTCCATGCTGTAGTGTGATATAGACCACAGTCGAGGTTTTTATACCCACACATGTCAGTTGTGGATGTTTTGTGTGTGTCTCACTGTCTGTGTAGGGAGCAATGCATTTTAGGCTAGTCACTCACAGTACAGTTGAAATGCCCTACTTTGGTAACCCTGCTGATGTCATTCATTGTGAAACGCACCTTTGGGAAAGAAGTACTCCAATAATGTCCATGGCGTGTACTACAACTGCATAGTGCTGTAATGTAATAAACTAGTTAGGTAGGGGTTATACTCCCAGACATGACAGGTGTGCGTGTGTGTATAACTGATATCCTGTGTAGAGGTGGTGGTGAGTTTGTGACACCTGTGGGCAATGTGAAGGGGGTTTTCTCAGTTCTTTTATGGTGGCCCTACTATATATCACCATGTCAACCATGCAGAGATAACAGATGTAAATTAACTGAGAGGCTGGGGTGCAAAACCATACCCATACATGTGACATTAAGGCCAGCCAATCACAGTTCGCAACCCCACTATTACCCAGAGCGCACACAGAACCCATGTGTCGTATGCATACACATGCCTAGGCAACACCCAATATGTGGGTAGTACACTGCATATTGGCCACTGATAGTAACTATGCAGTGACAGCAGTGGGCTACAGAGGGTGTCACTCTGCCCATCTGTCCAATATGCACGTACATGCAGACAGTGCACCTGCACCACCCATTGGTGCCTTCACATGTGACTCCCAACGGACATACCATGCCTGATAACATGCCCTGTATGGACAGATGACACTGACATCAGGGAATGCTGTTAGCATGTTATCAATGTAGGTGCAGGGTAAACCTGCTGCCCATTACCAGTTCCTGCCACAGGTGGGCAAGACTTGCACATCCGATGATAATCTGTATTTACAACATGGGCTAGACACCCCAGGTACAGTTCCACATGTCACTGTACATGCATGTGGGAGGTGTGCACATCCCATACACCATCCATGTCATGGAGTAAGGAACATATACATGGCAAGTGATGCACAGCATTGGCCATACACAATAGTCATGCAGGTGACTGGATAGGGGATGCAATACCCACCTGTGTGGGCAAATGCAGAAACTACAGGCCTGAGACACAATGCAGACCATTGTCATGTGGCTTGATGCCAAGGTATACCCATCCCCTACCCTTGTACAGCCTGCTGGCACAGTTGACCACCACACACCCATGCAGACATGCACCCATGCATGCCAGAACTGGCACCCTGTGTGTTTTTGTGTGTGTTGTATGGTGCATATGACCACATCCACACTCACTACAACCTCCAGGGTATACTGAAGCATGCTGTCTGATGTCTGACATCTCATCATACTCTATTCCCATACGACCTCCGTATGACCCATGGGGTGCATGTGATACCTGCACATCGATGTGTTGTGGCAATCCCACTAGTGATAATTTGAATCCTAGCACTGCCAAGTGATTCAATGTGTGTACGTCCCTGTGTGAGTGTCCCTGTGTTGACGGTGGCAGCTGTTCATGCAGACAGGCATGTGTACGTCACCTACCGTATATCTACTGTACCCCTGTTGCAGATGTCACTCACCATCACATATATGCTCTGAGTGCTCCATAGCAGTTAACCCATGTGGTGCATCCAATAACTGCATCGAACTGTAATAGCACTACATAGTTGGGGGTTTGATACCCTGTGCTGGTAGGTGTGTGACATAAGCATGCTTCTTTTTTACTCTCCCACCTCTCCCTGACATGTATTTGCCTCTGTCTGCCTCCCTCACTCTCTATCTGGTGGATTTGGAGACCCACATCTGCTTTACTTAGGCAGCAGCATGTGTATTTTAAGTGATGCTCATGATCAGATGATGGCCTTTGCATGAATTGCAGCCCTGCCCTAGCTGATTGCATGTGGAAGAGCTGTGGTAACATTCTCATAGCCAATTGCATGGAAACACACTCCCTAATACCTAGGAACAACATGGTGATGTTGGCCCTTTTCAGTCACTGTGAGCAGGAACTCGATCTGTTGTTTGGCAAACGGCATCTCAGATGGATTGGTGATTTACCTCTAACAACATACACTGTGGAAAGAGGGCAACAAACAGGAGGGGGATGTGCCTGACCTGACTACAGACTGTAAATGCTGCTATACTGCATGTGGAGTAATGTTGGTTTAGCAGTGTTTATCTGGATATGCCTGTCATACATGTCGCAATACCTGCCATGTCAGTTCCATGTATATGAGGGATCCCCATCCGCAGGGTCATCTGCAGACTGGGCAGTCTTGTGCCTTTGGTTTCATGTGTTAGCCACGGTCCAACTATCTGTGGAATGCAGAAGGTGGTGTGAGGAATGCAGTCTGTAGATAGTGAAGGCTGTGACATTTACTGACTTCATATCCCTCATAGGACATATGTTGCAACAAACCCCGTTACAATGGTAAATTTATGAGATTATCACAGCAACATGTCTATACTGGCCCTGCGTATGTGCTGTCAGACACACCTCTGTCAACCTTTGTACATATGTTGTGCATGAAGTGGTGCATATGTGCTGTACACCATAAATAGTGTCATCATATCTGATAAAAAGCCAGTGATATTTCAGATTGCTACACATGTTATATACAGTAGGGGTTACATTTCATGACATCTCCTGGACATTCTGTGGATGATTGTACAGTACTGAGGTCTGTGTAGTGATGGTGAATGTCAGCAATGTGTGTATTGTTAATATGTACTTTAGCCTGTGTACAGACTGTAGTAGATGTCATTGTTCTAGCTCCCCTTCTATCTGATGTTACATGCTGCCACACTATATGGTACCATTTTGCCATACATGTTTGTAGGGCCATACACACACATGTTCCATACCACAGACAACCATCAGACCAAACTGGGTATCAGCCCAGTATATGTAAGGGCATTCTGTGAGTGGCACATATGAGGATGGTGTAGAAGCAATAGTCTATGTACTGTAATACTATGTTAGCTTACCATATGTTGCTGTAGCTGTGTTCACATTGGTTGTGATTATGCACTGTCACACATGTGTATCTCACCCTGTGTTGTGACAATGTCACTGAGCCTGCTATATATGCGGGTACATGTGCATTCCCCCATATGAGATGTAGGCCAGTGTTGAGCCAGTCTGCTAGTAGCCTGCACAGTGCATTGTTACATGTCTAGCAGTTTAGTGTACTTACCAAGTGAGATGTCATGTGCAGATACTTGCCAGATGTACTGCTGCCAGGCCTCCCTTAAAAGACATGTATGTCAGACAGAGCACTGGGATGCTGTACAGATGTATGTCAATATCTAGTGGGTAGTATGTGTCCATGGCACCCCTTACCAGCAGTCATTATGTGTCAGGCCAGAATCCAAAACTGATGGTGGCAAATGTATACCAGTCGTTATGTGTTTTACCCATCTACATGGCTGTCTACATCCATATTGTCAGGCCTGGTACACATGTTATGCACAAAGGGATTATGTGTATACCTTTGGACTGTACAGGGTGTGTCTGGAATTCCACATATATTGGCCAATATCTCTGCATGCCTTATGCACTCCACAGGCCAGTGTATGTAACAGTGGTATATGCACCTGTAGTATTGAGTCCTGGTGGGGAGCACCATAAATGACCTAGGCTGTTACAAAATATGGGGGTATCAGGGGTGAGCTGCCATAAGGTATCTGGATGTACCGTACCATATACGTCAGCTATATTGACATTAATCATATTACTTGGGCTACTGCAAGCCTACTGCCCCTGCCATACAGACTGTTCTGTATGTCAGTGTGCTCATGATGGTGTCAGGTATGCCTTGTTATGTACCAGTTACAACCTATTTTACCACAAAATGTCTTTACCTCTTACTAAGTTTGTACAGAGTGAGGATAGAGGCTGCTGAACGACACACCTGCAGTACATACTGTTCAATGTTTGGCATCCTGTGGCACAGTCTGTCTCCACTATTGTACAATTTGAAGGGCTTGGCCTGGACAGCAACAGTTGTGAACCTTTCCAGACTACTGTACTAGTGTAACTGCTTCACAGTTGCATTACTCTGTTTATATGGTTATCAGTATCTGAACAGCTATATGACATGGCATATAGAGCTGTTATAGTACACAATTAATGGATTCCCATTTCTGCAAGCCTGTGTGTGGTGTCTTTCCTATGACCTTTCTATGGGTATATGTTGCAGGCAACGATTGACATCTGTATGGGTGGCCCATACAGTGTCCAGTTGTTCAGGTGTTAACTGTAGGCATAGTGGCTGTTCCATATTGTGTGCACCTCCTACATATGTATCTTACTGTACATATTTCTGCATGTGTATGTGTAGTCACATGTGTATATATATATATATATATATATATATATATATATATATATATATATATATATATATATATATATATATATGTGTGTGTGTGTGTGTGTATAGCTGTATCTGCATATCTGTGTCTGTGTATCTGTATCATGGGGATGTTGATGGCTTCCACATATTACATGTTCTATGGGAGGCAGACAGTACTTGGTATTGTATTGCAGGGTGCATGTGGATGGGTGTGGGGGGAATGCCTATTTGTACAACACGTATAGTGTGTGTGGGGCCTCTCAACACTATCAACAGTGCATGTGGACATATGTGCATTTGTTAATCTGCCATTGCCATCTACAGATGTATGGCCATATATACCTATATAAATATATATATCTGCTAACATATATATAACTATGTCCGTATATACCTACATAGATATATATATCTTTGTACACATATGTAATGTGCTGTGTATATGTAGACATAGAGGGGTAGACACATATATGTGTCAAATTAGCCATATGCATGTATATATGTGCATATATAGTGATATATATGCATACAGAGTTAGAAGAACAAAATGTATATATATATATATATATATATATATATATATATATATATATATATATATATGTGTGTGTGTGTATATATATATATATATATATATATATATATATATATATATATATATATACTTATATAGATATGTTGTATCTGTTCAGATTTTAATATGATTACACACACAGACATCTAGTTGTTGGTATATATTCTCTGTACTGTTGCATGACAGGACTGTATGGTATGTTTCTGACAACATTGACTTTCTGTGTATCTGTCATGGCTTAGTGGTACATACCTTTGTCTAGGATCTGCATGGTCTTGGGTTTGAGCCTAGTAGAGGTTGTTTATTTTGTTGCTAGGCAGTACAAGGGCCAATAGATACAGAGTGATTAAGGCACTTTAAAGCAGTTGTAAGCAGGTTTGCATGGGTATGTGCGGAGCTACGCATTACCTACACAGGTTAAACAATTAAAAAGCTAACTGAGTGTTTGAAAACGTAACTGGAGGTTAGCATTGCTTACCTCCGCACAAACCCGCTCACAACTGCTTTAAAGTGCTTTAATCACTCTATATCCATATGCCCTTGTACTGCCTAGCAACAAAATAAACAACCTCTGCTAGGCTCGAGCCCAGGACCATACACACCATAGCCAAAGTGATTGACCTCTAAGCCATCTCC
Organism: Protopterus annectens; assembly: GCF_019279795.1. Lineage (NCBI taxonomy): Eukaryota > Metazoa > Chordata > Ceratodontiformes > Protopteridae > Protopterus > Protopterus annectens. The sequence continues at coordinate 1,486,603,375 of NC_056746.1, forward strand.
GATACATGCAGCTCTGCTGTCTACACATACATCTCATCCAGCCCAGTCATTCAACAGTACAGAGAATGTATTCCTACACGTAGATGTATGTGTGTGTGAAAATATATTTGTCTACACAGATGCAACATATTGATATATGTATATATATATATATATATATATATATATATATATATATATATATATATATACATACATATATATATATATATATATATATATATATATATATATATATATATATATATATATATATATATATATATATATATAGCAATATATACATATATAAATATAAATGAACATGTACACATGCAAATACCTACATATATAGATATATATGCCTACATCCAAATGTGTACATATATACAGCAATATATATCTATATATCAATATATATATATATATATATATACATATATATATATATATATATATATATATATATATATATATATATATATATATATATATATATATATATATATATATATATATATATATATATATATATATCGATAAAGGTACGTACGGACATACATCTGTAGATAAAGTGTGAACATAGCAGAAACATATATGTCCACATGCACCATTATGGGGTTGACAGGCACGAACAACATATGTCCTGCACAAATAGGTATCCCCCCATAGCCAAAAACGTCTGCCCTGCAATACACTACCAACTGTTGCAGATCCCATAAGCAGGACCTTACACGACAAGCACACAAGATGTTAAAAGTAGTCCATCTCACCTGTATGATGTCAGGCTGGTATCAGTATCATATCGTGCAGTACAGTCAGGCTCATAATGACTCGCATTTGGCAGTCATCTGTTACCTTTGTTAACCAGAGTCCCGTACTGTTGGCCTGTACTTCAGAGATGTAAATGCCACACAACCGTGGTCCCAGGACTGAACCCTGAAATACTCCACTTGTCACCTGTCTGGAGCTGGTTGTGGAGTCAGTTACATCTACAGTTTGGGTTCTGTCAGTAAGCCATTTGGCAAACCATCGAGAGGCATACGGATGTATGGCCAGATTATTAAGTTAATCTATGTTTCCATACTGGGGGATGGTGTTGATGCCCTTTGTGAGGTCCATATAGGCTTTGTGGACCACCTTACCCTCTGCAACAGCTATGCAGACTGAGTCAAAGCAGTCAATCAGGTTCAGGAGCCCAATCTGTGTGGGGTCCAGTGTTTGCGGGTTGCCAATGTCTGTGTTCAAAATCCCATGATAATGCATTCCATGGCCATGCAGATCAGGCTCGTCAGACTGATGTGATGGTAGTTCCTGGGATCCAAGGTGGGTACCCCCTTGTGGAGTGGGATAACTAGCTGCGCGCCACTCAGTGAGGACTAGGCCTGATGTGAGGCTCTGATTACACATGACAGTTAGGTGAGCTGCCATTTCATTTTGTAGTTCATGTAGTTCACGGCCCAGGATGTCATCTGGTCCCATGGATGCTGGTATTCTTAGCTGTGTATAGTGTGGTTTCTACCTGTGTGGTCATGATTACTGGGCATTGGAACTCATTTCGTATTGACATGGGCCCTTTTGGGGGTGAGAGTGGTTTGAATGTGGCACTAAATCAGTCTGCCAGGATATTGGCAAATTCCATGGGAGCAGTCTATGTAATGCCATTCTGTTGTAGCCCAGAGCACTTCTGAACCTTGCCAGTTAGATTCTGGACATAACTATAAAATGCTGTGTTGTTGTCTGTGGAATCTTTGGCAATTCAGTTACATAACCAGCTTTGGAGGATTCCATGAGGGATCTCAACTTCCTTCTGGGGCTGGTAAGGGAGTTGTTTGCATCCTTGGAATATACGTTTCCCTTCAACAGTGTCTACCTTCTGTTGTATACTCTGTTCATGGCAGGAGACCTCCAGACTGGCTTGTTTATTTGGTAGGAGTGCATCATGGCTCTATGTGGGATGTCAGGAATCATGCACAAATGGATGTGCTCATACAGTGCCTTAGTGCAGGATTCATCAGTTAAACTGTCAGCTCCTGTCTCCATGGGTGTCACAAACATTGTCACCTCTGCCTTGAGTAGCATGACGTTGGCTGTGGAGAGGTCTTTTATGGACAACTGTATGCACATTCCTTTCACATGTTTCATTTGATCAGCCTATGGTGGGATTACTTTGGTGAAACCTCAGTTTTATGTGTTGCTGTGATGGCTTAGTGGTTAGTTATTGTGACTGTAGTGTACAGGGTCCTGGGTTCAAGACCTGTAAAAGCAGGGTAATTTTGTTCTGGCGATAACAGTGGTTAATGCATACAGACTACTTAGGGCAATTTAGGTTAGTCACACTCAATACAATTCAAATGCCCTACTTTGGCAATCCTGCTGATTTCAATCACTGTGAAGTACACCTTTAGGGAAAAAATACTCCAGCAATCGCTGTGGTATGTGCTATAACAGCCTAATGTTGTAGTATGATATAGAGCCCTGGTAGGGGTTCTATTCTCACACATGGGAGTTGTGGATGCTTTTGTGTCTGTTCCTATGCCTGTGTAGGGACCAATACATGTTTGGCTAGTCACACTCACTACAACTCATTTGCCCTACTTTGGCACTCCTGCTGATGTCACTCACTGTGAAATAGACCTGTGGGGAAAGAGTACTCTAGTAATCTTCGTGGCGTGTTCTGTAATTGCATAGGGCTATAGTGTAACAACTAGCTAGGTAGGAGGTATAATCCCAGGTGTGTGTGTGTTGATGTTTGTTAGTCGTGTCCTATGTGGAGGTGATTGTGAGTGTGTAACAACTGGACGCAATGCTGAGTGGGTTTTGCAAATCTCTTATATGGTGCCCGTAGTATATATCACAATATCCACTGTGCATGGATGAAAGATGTGATATCAGTACATAGCCAGTCAGGGGTTCGATACCCTGGACTGGTATGTGTGTGACACAAACATGCTTACCTTTTGCTCTCCCAACCCAGCCTGGCTTATCTTTGCCTCTGTCCACCTCTCTCACACCCTCTCTGGTGGATGTGGAGGCTTACACCTTCTTGGCATAGGCAGCGGCATGTACATTACCATACAGCCCACCGTGGGTATATGCAGGCCTACTGCCTCCTGCCATACGGAATGTTTTGTTTGTCAGTGTGATTATGATGGTGTCAGTTATGCCTTGTTATGTAACAGATACATCCCATTGTGTCAACTGGGGCTTGTACCCCTTAGGGATTGTGTACAGAGTGTAGATAGAGGCTGCTGATCTATAAATCTGCATTACATACTGTTGATTTTCTGGTATGCTGTGGGCCAGTCTGTCATTACTATCGTACTACCTGAAGGCCTCAGCCTGAACAGCAACATATGTCAACCGTTCCAGACTACTGTCTCAGTATAACTGCTTCACAGTTGTATTACACTGTTCATATGGATGTCAGTGTCTTAACAGCTATATGACATGGCATATACAACTGTCATAGTACAGAAATATAGCTTTCACATTCAATTATGCGCACCTGTGTGTGGTGTTATACCCTTTGATATCTCTGTGGGTATGTGTTACAGGCTATAACTGTCATTCGTATGGGTGGCTCATACAGTCTCCAGTTGGTAAGGTGGGGACTGTAGGAATACTGGCTGCTCAATATTGTGTGCACGTACTACATATGTATCTTACTGTACATATCTCTGTGTGGGTATGTGTGGTTACATACACACATATATATATATATATATATATATATATATATATATATATATATATATATATATATATATATATACACCTGTATCTGCATATATGTGTCTGTGTATATGTATCCTAGGAAAAAGTATATACCAACAACTGCAAAGGAAAGGCTTGGAGCAAGCAACAATACAGAACAAGGGAGCAGAGCCAAACCACCATGACTGTGCAGGATGACCACAATAATACTTTGATAAAATGCAAAAAAATCTTTATTGAAGAGCTCAGTAAGAGCTTTCACGACCTCTGTGGTCGCTTCATCAGATTGGCTGTCTGATGAAGCGACCACAGAGGTCGTGAAAGCGCTTATTTGGGGATGTAGGTTGGGTAGGTTAACAGACAAGACACACAAGATGCATACCGGGGCAGTATATGACACATGTGGGGGGTAAACACCTTGATGGGGAGGGGTGTTGGGATATCGGATGCCCACAAGCCCCCTAGTGGTAACAGTGGGACTGAGGTCCCCACCCGTGGGCGGTCACCATGGTGTCACCAGTGTGCCATACTCGTGTGAAATATGACTGCAGACCATCCTCCTGCTGACACATGTACACCTACAACACAAATGGATAACATTATGGAGATAACAATCAGTGTTACTGACAGCTGAAATGCATCATAGCTGCATGGATAACCTGACATGTATGATTACACATTACCCCTGACAACATTTTACTCTGCAATACATTGCTGCAGTCTATCACAGCCACCGTGTGCATCGAACCATATTAGCCTGTCCCTGCATCGATGTTATGGATGACAGGGATGTGGCACAGGTATCATCATATGCACAGGGTGCATTGCTGGTTTGCCAGAGGCCGAGGGTGGTCCATACATGTGTTACCATGTGTGGGAGTGAGGGAGTTTGTTTCATTGATTGGGGCATGCTGATGTGGTGTGTGTTGGTGTGGGGTCATCCTAGGTGTGGTTGCATAGTGTGTGGGTATGCATGCACACAGTCCTGTCATGTGGCTGCCCTATACAGGTGTTGTTGGACAGCCGCAGACCATACCTGGCACGGTGTGCAGTTCAGCCATGGACACGCTGACTGTGCCTGCCAGGGGTTCCATGGGCACGTGAAGGTACAGACCTTGAGGTGCTACTCTCACCTGATGATGACAGGTGTCCGCTAGAACCATGTCCCACCTGGGACTGACCAAGGCCACGTGCATGAGGCCTACTGTGGTGTGGTGTGGACAGCACCCCCAGTGGTGTGCCAGGGCTGGTACTGCCACTAAGGGAGCAGCTTGGTGTCCTGGAACATCCACGATGACCACCAGCTGCTGGTGTTTCTGGCCTACGTCCACATGACCATCGCACAACTCCCATCACACATTCAAGCATGGACATACCACTGTCGAGGAGGCCCACCATCTCACCTCACCGTCTATCCCTGACCTCGGTCTGTTCATGGAGGGCAGCAGCAATGTCATGGAGGTTGCCACTTACAGATGAGAAAGCAGCCCTCTGCAGCCTCAGGCCCTGTCTGTTGTAAATATCCATACATGCCTGTGCCTCCATTATGACCTGAAACATGATCCTGGTGGTACCAGTTGTGGCACCTCTGCGAGGGGCATGATGACCAGCAGCCCTCCCACGAGCACCACGGTACATCTGCCAATGTGGTGGCCTGCCGGACATCTGGCTATGCTGACTGTGACCCGACACAGTTGGCATGGACACCACACTTTCCTGGTCACTGGCACCAGCTGCCAACTGTCTGTCTGTTATGGCCACATGTGATGGGGTTTGTAGGGGCACTGTAACTGTGTGCAAGCTTGGGTGGCTAGGAGGGTGATGACACATGATGGTGCAGTTTCGGCCTCTGACAACCCCACCCATGCCTCAACAGTACCATCATCATCATCAGTGTCCGTACGGACACCTACCTCAGTTTGCATGCAGGAGGGAACCTGACCCACCTTGCCACCTCTGGGGGAAACAAACACACACTTTAAGACCTGTACAGCATTGCATAACAGTACGCACATTTACACACACAGTCACAGTCTCACACACAGTCATTCACACACACACACACACACACACACACACACACACACACACACACACACACACACACACACACACACACGCGCATGTGCACACACACACACACACACACACACACACACACACACACACACACACACACACACACACACACACGCACACACACACGCACACACACACACACACACACACACACACACACACACACACACACACACACACACACACACACACACACACACACACACACACACACACACACACACACACACACACACTGACAGTCCATCTTACTACCTCTCTTGCCCTGGGTTTACAGACAGTCCCATATTCAGTTACATATGTTCCCCATCCTGCATGGCACTTGCTAACATACACTCATTAATACTACCCATTAATATATCATACCTCTCCATGCCTACACGTGTGATCACAACACATGACCTGTTACTCCATCACCTCCCTGACTTTGGTGGAGTAGGTTGCACATGGCCTCAATGCTGTCATCCAGTATTACCATGTGTATGTTCAGTCATGGTGTACATGGCCCCTATATGGTTGGGCCTGCTACATTCACTACATATGTCACACACTGAAGCCTCATACTACAGTCTTGCTCAGTCCATGCCACATCTGCTGCACAATCAACCCATCATGCGGACAACAGTAATACTTGGATACACTCACTGATGTGGTCTGGTAATTCCCCATTGCATTAGTAGTGCTGCATATGTGGGTAGCCAGTTATCTATCTGCTGCTGGCAAAATGATGTGTATATCTGATATGTACTTTCCCTCCCAATGTATGTTCTGTGCTACAGGCCTTGTTATGCTATCAGCTGTCCTGTGTTCACATATCGGACCGGCTGTCCTGGTGTCTCATGTGTCACTACATGTACAGCACAATCCCAAGGAGAAGTACTGCCATGTGATCAATCCCACTCTCGCCTGTGCATACATGGACACCCGCACAGACACACATGTACACACACATCTGACATGCATCAACCACACTCCACCAGATTGCACTTACATACACATTCAACACACACACACTGACACACACACACAACTACATGTGGGTTTGCACATCTTTTGTACACACAGTCCTCCCATTACCCTTCTGTCAGCATGCATTACATCTGGTGCTCAACAGCATGCAGAGCAACTATAGTGACCTTATGCTAGCGGCAGTATACATGTGTGTGATGCATGGTCTGTGTTGGTAGGTGATGGCCCTTCCCCTTGTTAACACTGCACCCATGTATGAAGTGCTACTGTGGACCTGTTCTGTACCCTGCCTTGTACGGTGCACCATACCACACAGGTGTATAAACCATTGCTGCTTATGTAGTACTGTGTCTGCTATGTCAGCTCCAATGCTCACAGCCCCTATGTGTTACAGCACCTCATACCTGGGATGATATGTGAACAGATATCATTTGTGAATGCCTGATGTCTGCTTTACAGATCACAACATCAGCAGTGCATATATGACCAGTACAGGACTATTACACTGATACCCACCAGACCTTACCATGGCTGTGGGGGGTGCTCTACCCATGTCCCAGAACTCTGCATGGTTGCAAGGTCTACTCATGTGCACATCCCTTGGAGTGCACACATTGCTGTCACTATTGCTGTGGGGTCAGGGTTACGTCTGCCACAGTTACATAACCTGATTGTGTGCAGATACAGCCATGAGAGTGTTGTTTCACACATGTCCCTACTATAGGCCGTGTATCCTGCCATACTTGTCATCTCTGTAGACACATTGCACAATGACAGGATGTTAGTTATCTTGCATATGTCTGCTGTACCCTTCCGATACTCCAGCATGGTCACTACAGTGATGCAGTGCATTTCACAACAACAAAACGTGAATGTGTACAGCATGCAGTATGGGTAAGTGTGTTAGATGTGTGCATGGAATATCCCATAGCCATTACATACACAGTGTATTGTCATGCATGAACATGAACCATACTCACCGGCTACAGGCTGCTGCTGTGGTAGTATCCTGGAGGGACCTACATAAGTGTGTGAGAAAGTTGTCAGTGGCCACAGCTGTGGCATTCATAAAGGGTGAGTGCAGCATTATGTTACATCTACAGTAGGGGTCCACAATACTACAGCTTATGCACGTCTGTTTATTACTACTACACAGCAACAGACTATGTATATGACATCTCAGATTTGCATGATGTACCTGTACAGATGTAGATGCATACTCAAGAGTGCTGTACTGATGTGCCCTGAGGCCTTACCTGCACACTCCTCAGCCAGTGTGTTGGCTGCATCCACCTCCACAATACGCCCTGCCAGTTGTTGGTGCTGCAGGTGGGCAGATGCCACAAGGCCCCTGAGAAGCTCCTCCACATGGGTAAGGCATGGATGGGCAGCTTTCCCCCCCTGTTATGAGGTGGGCCACCATACAGCAGCTGCACGCCTACATACATGGCGAAGCAGGTCGCTGCAATGATTCTGGACCTGCTCATAGCTGCGGTTCTGCAGTCCGACATCATTGACCCTGTGGACTAGTCAATTCCACAGGGCAGTCCTCTCCTGTTAATCATGGGCTGTCCGTTCAAACAGCTGTTCATAGTGCTGTACCAAATGTTCAATGATGACTTCTGTTTCGGCAGCACTGTAAGCTGGAAAATGGATGTGGGGCATCCTCCCTGGAAGACAAAAAGATGGAAACTGGTCTGAGCAACTCATACAGCAGGGTTACCATAGTTCTTAATATACATCTTTGTCTCCCCCCACCATATCAGCTACAATAAACCGTTCATAGAATGCAATTGATATGTCGGCTGCTTACCTACCATTGGGAAATATGTTGTATTGTGCCAAGCTTTGTGCTATGTGTTTGTGCCTTGCTTTGTGCTATGTGTTTGTAGCCATGGTCCCTGTAGGGACACTATCTCTGCTGGCCTGTTACAGACTATTTCACCTGCATGCCATTGTCAGTGTCACTATATATATATATATATATATATATATATATATATATATATATATATATATGTGTGTGTGTGTGTGTGTGTGTAGATATATCATGTGGGTTGTTTATATACCTATATCTATATGACTGTCTGTTTATCTGAAGACATACTTGTCTAATTATATATCACACATATATCTATCTATATGTGGGGTGCATACAGACATCTGGTCCACATTCTGTAACTGTCTTTCATTCACAGCTGCACAGTTCTGCCTTACTGCAAAACAGCCAGGTGTCACATATGAACACAGACTAACATTAGGGTGGTATATATGGTGAGAGATTGCTGGTAAGCCTATTATACACCTATGTCATTTGTGTATGCTGCATTAGACATTAACATGACTGTCCTGCATGTGGTGTGCTCTGACACCCATGTGTCTATCATGACGGTAGTACTTCCACCACCAGCTATTGCCCACACTAACATACCAGACACACATATTATGGCTTATATCTTTGCCATTAATTGCTGATCTAAAACAGTTGGTGGGTATGTCCCACTGCCTACAGGGACAGACAGTATTGTCCATAGCAGTTGTTCAGCAGAACATCATTACAGGGACAACTACAGATGGAACATATAAATCATTCCACATCATATTTCCTATTATTCTATACCACATACTACTTTCTATTACATACATATATGGTTTACATACCTGTCATTTTTTTCTGACAGCTGTGACAGCTTGTTGTTGTTTAAGGTTTTCTTTCATTTTATTTTCTGTGTGTGCCTCTCTCTCTCCACTAGAGTGATTGAGCTGGTTTAAATGGATTTCAGCATGGCTTTTGTAAGTGATTCACATGATCAGGTGATGGGCTCTGCACCAGTCAGTGTGTAACAGTTGCTAATTGCATGCAGCATGCTGTGTAGTACTTTAGATAACCACTGTCATGGCAACCCAGTATTATAAAATACTGACTCATGTGGGCGTTGTCCCTTAACTTTCCAGTATGGAGGACATCCTTCCTGTATGTGGGCAGCAGTGTTACAGGCACCAGGTTGCACTACCTCTTACAGCAGGAATTGCAGACACAGGCCAATTACACATTTGTATGAGGTTCCAGACCTACAGACAGAATGAGCAGTGTTGTTATGTACATTGTATATTGCTGGCCTTGCAGTGTTTGTGTGTACATAGTAGTTTAGGATGGAATGCAGTCCATCTGCATAGCTCTCAACTGTGGGCCTATCCAAATGATGGTGAGTGGATTGTCTGTTTGGTTTGGTCTGTGCACAACACAGGTCTTGCCCTACATATATCACTGGCAGTCTATATGTTGCGTGCTATCCGTACATGGCTACATCCATTTGTGTTTCTGATGTTGTATTCCTGCATAAGGGTATGTCGCAACAAATCCTGTAACATCAGCAATTTCCAGGATGTGTAACAGCAATATTGCAAGTATGGTCCTGTGTGCCTGCCTCTGGCCTCCACATATATGGCATGCTTTGTCCTGCTGTGATACAGTTAGGGGTTGTTGGGTAATGGCCTATCATTATTTACTGCTAGCATTCCTGCTACCATCCCAGTCATATCATGGACTCCCCCAAAATATGTTGGTCAGGGTCCATACATGTGACCGATACACTGACATTACCACAACTAATACATTTCCCCCTAGGGCTTGACTACAGGGTTTAATTGGAGGCTGCTGAAATACATCAGTAATTATTGATTGTTACCTATCTTGAAGGCAAATCCTTTGTCTACTGTTGTACTAATTGAAGGCCTTGGCCTGGACAGCATAGTATGTTATATATCCACATTGCTTGCATCTACTGTTTTGTGTGGGCCTTGCATTAATCACTGATTACATATTTCACACTTTATGTAAGTAATGGCATACATTATTGTACAGTACACAAATAAGGGTTTTCTGTGTATGCATACCTGTGTGTTGTGTCATGTCCTTTGAATTGTGAGTGGGTATATGTTTAATGTAAATATTCACATTTGTGGGAATAGTTGCCACACTACACATTTCACAGGTACCAGTTGCAGGGCTTTTGGCTGAGGGATATACTTTGCACCCACTACTTCCACACTACTTCTACATAGTTATGGCTACTAATACCTTTTGAACAGCATGTGCTGGATATTGGATTGCATAGCATATCCATTAGGGCTTTGGGGGGGGGGTAACATAGCCCTAATTACCAGGTATCCCTCATTTGAGCCCCCACCCCCATTAACAGTGCATATGGTCTGTTATGTTGTAGTGAGTGGTTCAGGATTTTGTTCCCATGTGGTAATGCTATACACAGTTCTATCTGTATACATACATATATATATATATATATATATATATATATATATATATATATATATATATATATATAGCTGTCTATCTACATTTCCAGATATATATATCTGTCCGGGTCTACCTGACATGGTCGACAGTTCATATAATCGACACTCATTTGGTCGACAGTTCATTTGGTCAACAAGCAGAGTTGCCCCCTTCCCCAATGTTGTGCAACCCTGGAGTTGATATATATAGTTAGGGGGGGTGTGGGGGGCACAGCCCCCCACATTGGGGGGGGCGAAGCCCCCCCACCTAAAATGCTTGTCGATCAAATGAACTGTCGACCAAATAAACTGTCGACCATATGAACTGTCGACCATGTCAGGTAGACCCATCTGTCCATATGTCCATGCATGTTCGGCTCATATTTTTGGCCTGTACCTCATTCTCTTGGCAATTGACATGGATTATCACAGGACTGTAGTCAGTAACTAGTGCCAACACTTTTGTGTTTCAGACTTCATCTTCTTCAAAATATGTCTTCTAATACATATAACTGTGTAACTAGCAACATTTTAGGTGTTTTCGAGCAGTATTTGACATATATCCCTACTTGTACCCACATATTGGCATAATTTGTCCAGAATTCTTGCATTAAGAGGTTGTGTGGTATGATATTACTACATTTCCTGTACTGTTGATTGATTGTGCTGGATGATATGTTTGTGAAAACATCCAGTTTTACATAGCTGCCATGGTTTAGTGGTAGATCACTTTGTGTATGGAGTGCAGGGTCCTGGGTTTGAGCCTTGGAGAGGCAGTTCATTTTGTTGCTGAGCAGAACAAGGGACATTGACTACAAAGTGATTAAGGCACTTTTAAACAGTTGTAAGCAGGTTAGCATGGGTTTGCGCAACATTAAGCACTGCTAACCTCTTCTTATGTTTTCTTAGAGTCAGTTAGCTTCAAATTTCTCAACCTGTGTAGGCATAGCTTATCCCTGTGCAAGCCCGCACAAACCCACTTACAGCTGCTTAAAAGTGCTTACTGTCGCTTACCCCGTGCTAATTTCTTTAAAAGAAAAGAAATAGGGGTTGATAGGAGAGTGGTGAAAAATGGGGCACAAAGAGGGAAAGACAGTAGGGAAAATAGCTAGGCCTGTGTAGGAAGGGTATAGGGAAGGTCCATAGCTGCCCATTTCTTCTACAGCAGCAGCTGTGCATATACACTAAATTTGCAGGTACATTTGGACACTCAAACGCCTGAGGGAGGGGTGAGGACAACATATATTCATTGAGATGCCAATTAGACCAGATTACATGTGTCCAGTGGACACGTGTGCAAAACGGACAGCTATGTGTTGGGTGAGATTTTTTTGTGGGAACAGATTGCCCTTTCTTTTTTTTTTCAGGTGAGAGTATGATGTTGGGGAGGGGTAGTAGGTATATTTGGGGAGGGAGGTTGGGTAGGATAACCAACAAGACACACAAGATGCATACAGAGCCGGTATATAACACATGTAGGGGGTAAACACCTTGGATGGGGAGGGGTGTTTGGAAGTCGCAAGCCCATGAGCCCCCAACTGGAAACATTGGGACCGAGGTCCCCACCCATGGGCAGTCACCACTGCACCTTCACGGCCCCAAAGGTGGCTGTGCTGGGGGCTGTGTAGGAGGGGCAGGCTCACCGTCTAATAGTGCCACTCAGCCCTCAAGCTGCCATAGCTGCTCTCGATACACCAGATTGAGCTCCCTATGCACCATGGCCCGGAACTGTCGACGGGTGACAGGTTCCCCTCCACGCCTGCTCTGAGGGGGGGTGAACCCCATCCCCTGCAGCGGTTCTTCCCAAAGGTGGTGCAGGACCCACGGACGAGGAGGTCTCAGGCTGGGCCCCAGATGTGCTGGTTCCCAGTGCCATGGCCAGCTGAGGTGGGACAGGTGGGTCCGCTGGGACCGGCCTTCCCATACAAGCTGTTTTGTTGCAGGTTTATGGCAGATATGGGTTAGTAACAGTCAACAACACTCAGGATTATTTATAACAGCATGCATAGGTATTCCCATTAATCCGACACACCAGATTTAACACAGCTGCAGAGCAAGCAGAACACATGCATATATGGAACAACAGTGGCCATTACAGCAGCATGCGGGTTTCACTGATGGCAACAGGCCACCAATATGGGTGTATTTTAACATGGCACATGCATAGAAACAAATGTGAATATTTATAAACCATTAGGACATATGTCCCGAAAAAGTTTGGAGTGTACACATACCAGTTGAGGTGTGTCATTGGGTTATTATGCACATATGGTAGGGGTGAGGAGGGTTCAATTAACAACTAATATATCCTTGTAGTTTTCACAACATTCTTAGTCACTGCAGTGATATTTCCCTTACATGTATTATTACACTACACAATGGTCTTATATTGTACACTGGTATGTTTAGAGATTATTATATATGTGACCTGTCTCTTACATACAGGTGTGACAGGCTGCAGGTGTTAATGCAACATATGTTGAGAATTGCTGTCATACACTTTGGGTGAGGTGCTAGAATGACAGGTTTGTTTTCATATACATTCTCTGACTATGTACATGCTTGACTATCAGTTATGTCATTGACAGCTGCCTACATTTCTTGGATCATCACACTGAATTTTCAGGGGAACAGGGTACCAAGTTGGTGATATGGGCTATTTATCTGGACATGCTGGACAGATTGGAACAGTTGTGGGGTATAAATATTTATGCAACTTACAATCTGAACATTCAAGCAAATTCTGTACAGTTGTTGGGTGTAATTATGCATACAACTTTCTATCTGAACATTGTATCACAGTCTGTACAGTTGTGGAGTATGATTATGCATACAACTTAGTAGCACATCCAGGATTCGAACCTCTGCTGTGTGTGACAAAAAAGTATTGCTAACATCACAGTACGCTGTGCTATCAGGGAATTGATGTAAAACTTTCGACTGTTTTCTAAGTCTCCCTAACTTGTACAATATGACTGACCTCTTGGCACTTCCAACATTGTTATGCAGGACTTCATACTCATTTTATCTGCATACCACAGTGTGGGTGACACTGCTTAAGATACAACAGTACTATTTATAGTATGGAACAGTATGCTAACATATGAGAGAAGAGTAAACAGAAGCACTCCAGGGGTTATACCTTTATTCAGAGACTATAAACACATTTATTTCTACTAGTACAACACTTTCTAAGGCTCTTATATTCTTTGTTATGACAGTACATGCAGACCGATTACTAACCTGCCTCACGATGCAACCTGGTACTGGCCCTGCAGTAGTCTCTGATCATGGTGTTTTACCAGGAGCCATGCCATGATTTTTGACTCCTGGATGCCCCAGCGCTGCAGTCAGAATCGAGTGCCTTCACCCACACCAGCCATTCTACCTGCAGTAGGAAGCTACAGCCAGTTATGAGATGTATTCCCACCTGTGGGGTTTAAATATGGCCATTTTCCCACACTTTCCCATGATTGGCCAATTTTTGAAAAGGTGATGCTATGGGCACACCTGCTTACATAAGGTTGCTTAAAGAGGTATACCACTTGGCAGATTGAATTGGCTCCCCTACACATTGATTACATTTATATCATGAGCTGTGCTGCGGTTAGCATTGCTTAATAGTCGATTATCACTATATTTGCCATTTGGCAATGATTTATTCTTCATTACAGGTTATATATGTGTCTGGTATCCATGATTCATGTGTACATACACTGCATGGGGACCTGGGAACTTCTACACTTTATTACTATCACACCTCAGATCTATGCTTACTGCAGTACTCCAGTTCACATATTTATCTTATGTAGAAGGTTATACCACTTCACACTGTACATAGATTCAGTTCACATGTTTGGTTTGGTTTTCCTGTGGTGAGGATTAGTTTGCTGATACCTCATTTATGTTTATTGCTATAATGGCTTAGTGGTTAATTACTGTGACTATAATATACAGGGACCTGAGTTTGAGCCTCGCAGAGGCAGTTTATTTTGTTGCTGGGCAGAACATGGGCCGTTGGATACAGAGTGATTAAGGCACTTTAAAGCAGTTGTAAGAAGGTTTGCATGGGTTTGCGCAACGGTAAGCAATGCTAACCTCTGGTTACAGTTTCTTACACTCAGTTAGCTTCTACTTTGTTTAATCTGTATAGACAATGCTTACCCCCATGCAAACACACTTAAACACGCTTACTACTGCTTATTTGTGCTTAAACCTGCTTACTAGTGCCTTATTCATTATGACACTGACACTTCACATGTGCATTTAATGCAGTACTTCAGTTCACATTTAAATGTTATTATGTAGGTTATATGGCAAAAAGATGTGAGAATATGTTCATATACAGGTTTCACATGGAAAATGATATGTGCTGTAGTGGGACTCAAACCGAGAATGCCTGTTCGTTAAGTGGATGCTCTAACCACTACACTATTGCTGTGCTGCTTCATTTGCATATATATTCTTTGTTATCCTCTTCAGCCTTTTCAGCTGCTTTACCCGTAGCTAAGCAATGGGCAAACCCACGTATCTACAGTTAGCTGTACTCAGGTTTTAAAGAAATTTACTACAAAGGTTTCTTCATGTTTTATTTCAGTGTGCTGTTGCTGCTGAACACATGGGGACTGTTGGTGGGGATATGCGGACACTTATGAGTGGTCATGCTCGTTTATTTACACATTCTTCTGTTCTACTTTGCAGGGGCATGTTTATTCTGAGAGCTCTGCTTTCAGACATGCCCCCTGCACTCGTCCACGCTCCGTGTAGCATTAGGAGTTCAGGCAGTGCACCTTCCTTAATATGCATTGTGGGCTGCAGTCCTCATCTTAAACTGCCGCTTCCATGCAGGACTAGATTAGTCTTGCACAGAGGATTAGTGAATCTGGGGGATTGCTTCTTGCACTGTACAGAGTATTTGGCAAAGTCCAGCCATTTAGGAAATTTCAGTGTGCTGTATACTGTTATTCGCAAAGTGCAGTTATTTCAAAGTGTTTCTCAGTCTGAGCTTCTTCTGCCCAGTTCATTCTCAAAGTATAATTACTTCAAAACTGTTTGTTCGCAGATTGCAATTGCTTCAAAATAGATTATTCGTAAAGTACAGTTGCTTCAGAATGTTTCTTGCCCTCAACCTCTATTGTCTATTTTATTCACATTGTTCAGTTATTCGAAATGTTTCTTAAAACAATGATAAATGACTTTTCCAGTCAAATAATTTCAAGATAAATGGCTCATACAGTAAAATAATTTCAAGACAAGTGATTTTTACAGTAAAGTGATTTCAGAGTATTACAGTTCCCAGGAGACTTATTTTGTAAAGTTCAGTTATAGAGAGGCTTATTGTGCTATTGCAAGTACTGGCATAAATTTCAAGCACATATGTATGTGTATGTGCATGTATAAGTGTATGTGTTCATGTATATTTGCAAAAGTCTTCACTAAGATATGTTAATATGGCAGATGGATTTCACAAGCCACAACCACTTGTATTTGATCAGAATATTGCAGAGAATTGGAGAATATTTGAGCAAGAGTATGATATATTTATATAAGCAGTTTATTCTGATAAAGATGCATGCACCAGAGCATTTATTTTGCTAAACCTAGCAGGGTCAGATGCCATTGAAAGGGAGTGTTCATTTGTATATGCACCAACAGTGTATGAAGGTGAAGGCAAAACTCATATTGTTGTGCAGGCTGAATCAAGGGAAGACCCCAAGTGTCTGACATACAAATTCAAAGAAATGTGAAATCCCCAGACTAAGGTTACATTAGAGAGGCATTTGTTTTACATGAGAGATCAGAAGCAAGGGGAAACTTTTGCAGCTTGCATTACTGACCTAAGAAAGCTAAAATGTCAGTTTGATGATGAGTTAATAAAGGACAGACTCGTATGTGGTATTAGTAATGCTGCTGTGAGAAATATGTTTCTTCGTGACAGTGACTTGACACTGAGCAAAGCCGTTGAGATTTACCAGATCCATGAAGTTACAGAAAGGCACACAAGTATGCTTGCTAGTGATAAGGGCATGGTTTCAACAGACTCCAGAGCTAATGTAGACAGCATGCAGCATGTGACAGGCAAAAACAGGCTAAGCACATTACAGAAGCAGCCCCTGCAAGACTTCCAGGTAAAACCTGTAGTCTTCTAGCAAATTACAAGACCAGTTCAGTTAAAGGAGCATGCTCAAGGCAGAACCAAAGTTATCCAGTGCAGAACAGATGCTGCTCAGTACAGTATAAGGGTGAATCAGCAAAACTCAAATCAAGCTTTATTGTTGACTGTCACAGTTGTAGTGCCAACCATGAATCCAGAAGAGAAAAGTGCATAGCATTCGGTCAGCAATGCCACAAATGTAAGAAATGGAACCATTTTCAAAGATTTTGTAAATCAAGTAGACCTAACACAGTTACAAAGAAGGGTCAAAAAAGCAAGTTAATCAAGTAAACCTGCAACAGTCCACTTTCTATGTAGATGATGTGTCAGTGATTGGTGAAACGATTGATGCAGTAGATTTATTGGCAAGAAATTAAGTGTTTTGTACTGTTTGGAACAATGGTAAATCCACTGAGCTCAAAGTAGACACTGGTTCAAAATGTAATGTTATGTCTGCAGATACTTTTGCAAAGGTCAGAGCTGG
Source organism: Protopterus annectens (assembly GCF_019279795.1). NCBI lineage: Eukaryota > Metazoa > Chordata > Ceratodontiformes > Protopteridae > Protopterus > Protopterus annectens. Next base: position 1,486,621,053 of record NC_056746.1, read on the forward strand.
TGAACAACTAAATGTGACTAGTTGTGCGAAACTTGTTGCTTATGGAGGTGAAGAAATTCAAACTAAAGGCTCAGTACTGCTTTCATGTTATGTTGCCTAGAACTGTTATAGCCTATTATTCCATGTAGTTCGAAAAACTGTGCAGTTGTTATTGGATCTCAGGGACAGTTTGAGAATTAATTAATCCAACTATCGTCCCTAAAATCACATGGTTTCAGATGGTAAATCATATCTCTGCTCTCCTCCCTATCTCATTAGGAGTTCCATAAGGGTCTATTCTAGGCCCACTCTTATTTTCCATCTTTATTAATGACCTTCAATCATCTATTCCTAATACTACCTGCATACAATATGCAGATGATTCCACTATAATTTGCACTGCTTCTTCTCAAACAGAACTCAGTCTCAAACTCAATCAGCCTTCTCAACTGTGGAGCAGTGGTTCGCAACTGATAACACCATTATTTCTCCTGACTCCTCAACTAAACTTCTAGGTGTCACTATTGATAATTATCTTAACTTTGATTGTCACATCAACAACACAATAAAAAAGATTGGATCCCTATACAGAATAAAGTCCTTCCTCACACCTAAAACTAAGATAACCCTAGCCCAAACACATCTTATTTCTACCCTTTGTATGCATCTCCTATTTACACTAATAAGAAACTCACTACATCTTACCATAATATACATCACAATTTAGAACTCACCACTGTCTAAACCTACAACAACTACACTGGCTGGAATTCCTAATAAACTTATTTTTCAACAACTCCTAATTGCTCACAAAATTCTATACCAACCTTCTAAAACACCAGCTCTTTCCAAACTCTTGACTCTATATCAACCTGAAACAACTACGTTCCTCTGACAAATTACTTGTTAATATTACCAAGACTTTCAACTCTGCAGGCAACTGCCTTTTTCTAACTCAGTAGGTAAAGTATGGAATAATCTTCCATCTGATCTGTCCTCTTTACATACTCTTCCACTCTTTAAAAAACAACTTTTAATACATCTTAACAAATTCTGGCTTTGCTCTTGTACCAACCCAGACTAGCCTGTTGGCATCCTTAACTCTATCATAAACTTTTCTTAACCACTTGGATGTTATCTTCTTCTGCAACTCTTTGTACAACTCCAGACTAGCCTGCTTTTATGATCTCATACCTTATTATATTGTTCTTACTAGGATTGTTCTGTTTTAATTAAATTCTAGAATATTTGTAAGTTCATTTTTCCTTTGTATAATCACACTTGTACTATGTCTTCTTATGTATTTCCAATATTGTATCTAAACTGAGGAGCTTTTCTCCCCGGGCCTCCACTGAAAATGGACATTAATCCAGCTGGACTAGCCCGGTCAACAAATGTAAAATAAATAAAATAAATAAATAAAAATTTTCTTTATTTTACCATAGAAGTTTATCAAATTAGCACGTGTCCCAGTTCCAGCTTCACTAACTCTATTTTTCAGAGTATGCTGATTTTTGATGACAAGTTGGGCAAACTTCCAGTGGTATTTTCTATGACGCTAGACTCAGAAATCAGTCTAGTGGTCAGATCAGTGAGAAGAGCATAAGTCAAAGCATTTTGATAAAATGGTGTGACAAGGTGTAATTTGTCAGTTACAAAACCTACCAATTGGGTGTCTCCCATGGTAGCAACTAATAAAAAAGGCTAAGATGAAATCAGAATATGCATTGACCCAAGAGATTTGAACAAAGCATTGAAGAGACCACATCATCCTATGTGTACAGTCAAAGAAGTTGCAGACATGATACCAACTACCACTGTTTTTTTTTCTGTCTTTGATGCAAAGAAGTCATTTTGGCAAATGATTATTGATCGTAAATCTTCACTACTGACTACATTCAGTACCCTATTTGGAAGATAGCTTCCTCAGGATGCCATTTGGAATAAATTCTGCAAGTGAAGTCTTTCAGTGTGCAATGGAGCAAATTCTTTTGAGTTATCCTTGTGCCATAATAGTAGATGATTTATTGGTCAGAGGCAATGGCGAGGCAGAGCATGACAGAAATCTTAAGCGAGTTCTAGACAGAGCATGTGAAGTGAACTTAAAGCTCAATCCTCTAAAGTGCAAATTCAGACTACCAGAAGTTACATATATAGGTCATTTATTTACAAGCATTGGCTTGAGACCAGACCTGTCCAAGAAAGCAGCCATTCTTGAAATGCCAGCACCTGATAATCTGCAAGCTCGACAGTATGGTCAACTATTTAGGCAAGTTTATACCAGACTAGAATGAATCAACAGCACCTTTGATTGACCTCACATGTAAAAATGTTACATGGTCATGGCTAGAACAGCACCAGAAAGCATTTGAAGTTCTTAAGCATAAAATTGCTACCCCACTGACATTAAGGTACTATGATGTCAACAAACCAGTAACTCTTTCTTGTGATGCTTCAAAATTTAGTTTAGGTGCAGTTATTCTTCAAGAAGGCAGACCAGTAGCCTATGCATCTAGAACACTTATCCAGGCTGAGATGCAATATGCTCAAATTGAGAAGGAACTTTTGGCAATAGTGTTTGCATGTTCAAAGTTTCATGATTATATCTATGGTTGAGATATACAGATTGAAATTGATCATCAACCTTTGGTTACTATTTTAAAGAAGCCTATGCATTCAGCTCCAGTGAGATTACAAAGAACGATGCTTAAATTGCAAAAGTACAACTTCAAAATGGTATATATGAAAGGCAAACTTCTTTATCTGGCTGATACCTTATCCAGATCGCCCAGAAGTACAATGGAACAGCTTGACGCAAAGAATTTTTACTTTGATGTCATGGAAGTGTGTAATTTTTCTATCACATGACTTAATGAGCTATAAGATCATACAATGACTGATCCAGTTTTTCAAAAGCTCAATCACTACATCAGTGTTGGATGGCTGTCAAAGCAATCTAGTGTATCACCGAGTGTCCAACCTTACTTTCCTTACAGAGATGAGTTGTTGATGGAAGATGGCATTATTTTCAAAGGTCTAAAATTGATGTTCCTGCTTCCTTACAACAGGAGTATATGCAGATTTTGCATTGTGGTTACCCATGTTACAAATCTACTAAGAGAAGGGTGAAAGGACTTGTGTTTTGGACTTCTTTAGCAAAAAACATTAATAGAGTACTTTCTTCCTGTTCAGTATATAATAGTACTAAACCACATTTGCAAAAGGAGCCACTTCAGCTAAGTCAAATCCCTGAACTACCTTGGTCAATAGTAGCCACTGGCATCTTCGAGTGTGATAATCAATATTACTTAGTACTGGTAGACTCTTATTTGAATGGGTCTAAGATCAATCTACTACCTAATCTAACTTCTTATACAGTCATACTAAGTTGAAATGACATTTCTCAGTCCATGGCAGTCCACAGAAATTAATCTCTTACAATGGTACCCAATTTACCAGTCAATTGTTTCAGAAATTTGCAAGAAAGTGGGGCTACATGCATGTTACTAGTAGTCCAGAGTATCCACAATCAAATGGACTTGCTGAACGTGCAGTACAGAGTGCAAAGCAATTACTTGAGAAGTCAAAGCATGATAATACTGATTTTTTTTTAAATTCACTCAATCTCAGAAACATACCCCGTGGTGATATACTTGCAAATTCACAAATTTCTTCGAAGATTTAATATTTGGAGTGTTTATGAATGCTTCTATTTACTTTGGATACTACATCATTTAGAACAGCGCCATCTGTTATTGGTCTTGTGAATTAAAGGAAAATGGAAGAGTAATACTCACTTTGCTCACATTATCATCAATAACACAATATACATCCAATCAAAATGAAGGACTGGAACATCTAATTTACATACTTAATAAAGGCGGGAAACAGAAGCATAGAGTTGATTATTTGCAAATTAATCTTGAGATAACAAGATAGGATTGGATGTTGCCAAGTATTCATCAATGGTGATTGGTCAAACAGTATAGAATTTCATATATAAAAGGAAATGGAAGTCCCTAGTGTCTTATATGATCTGAGGAAGACAACAGTCAAAAGCACTTATCGGATATCTTCAAGGGACAGTTTTGAGCTTTTTTATTTTCAAGTCGAAGTTTTATTCATATTAAAGGACTACATTTTAATTGGAACAGTTGTGGATTTCGTTGATTGGCCATCCTTGGGTGGATTTTCTGTCTTTTTTCTGCTAATATTGACTGTTTTTGTGACACACCACCTTTAGCGTTTGGGAGTTATTTATTTATTTGTGGTGATATACTTGGCTCACCTGGTCAGAGACTTTTATCCAGCAAACCAGAACAACATTGCCTATCAATTCTAGTTTATTGACGCCTAAAGCTAAACACAACAAAGCCATTAGAGCCCAGTTATTTAAAAAGCGTTCTTTTCAAAAGTCCAGCTTTGACAAATCGAGCAGATTTCTTCGTCCATTGAAAGATGGGGAGACAGTAAGGATACAAACAGTGAATGGTTTCAACCAGATTGGTCAAATAATGAGTATATGTGCCGAGCCGAGATTCTATTTTGTTAAATCTGAGAGTGTGGAGTACAGGAGAAATTGCAGACATCATACTGTAGCAGACATGATATTTCAGCACTGCACCTGTGATAAAGACTCTAAGTCTCAGAGCAATCCAGATGATATTCCTATTCCAGAATGTATCTTGACTCCTGATACTGTTCTGGCAGATGATTCCAGTGTTCCTAAGATTGAAAAGTCAGCAGAGACGATCCCCGTTGCTAAACCAGATCCCAAATTTTATGCCACATGATATGGTTGCATTTCAAAGCCTATTTTGAAATACACAGCAACTTGGACATAGTTGTATATATGTACCTAGCTTTGTATAGTTGTATGATGAAAATTATTCATGTGTAAATTGCATATTTAATAATACTAATGACAATGCCTGACTCATTTCTCAAAGAGGGAGGATATAGAATAACAAGTGTGCTGTACCTTTAAGAAACATTTCTAAAGCCTGAGTGTGCATATACATACCAAGCATGTGTTATCTTCAGTACCATTTTGAAGCTTCAGCCAGAGTGATAACATCTATGTGCATGATAGCTCGTCTGTTTAAAAGTTAAAGTTACTTAGCTTCCCTTATGATGTGTTTGGATATAATAAAGCTGCTTGGACAAGAACCCACAACACTCGGCTGTTTCCTTCTGACCTGGCAAGTGACAAAACACAAGCACAACTACAGAATTATTTCACAGCACATTTCAATGGATGACATCACCATTGTGTATTACTGTAATGTTTCTGCTGAAAAATGGTCACACACCATAAGCACACTTTAAAACTATACCTCTTATATATTTGTAGCCTATTATGGACAGTATGAGGAAGAAACATACACTCACATATTTCAGTCATTCCTTTATTTGAACTCCCTACCTGTGTACTGAAACAATGTACACACAAATGTATTATATGTATGCTACAGGAGAAGTCAGACTCCATGTGAGGCGCACTGCATTTTGGAAAGGATGTCATCAGCTGTGTTTTGCAAAGGAGATGAGTGTGCAAAATGACTTGTATAGCTATGTTAAATTGTATTTATTTATTTATTTATTTATTTGTTATTTATTGACATTTGTTAACTGGGTTAGTCCAACTGAGCCAGGGGCCCATTTTCAGTGGAGACCCAAGGAGAAAAGCTCCACAAGTATTACATATTTTTACAATAAAAATCAAATCAAAAATAAAACTCAAAAAAATTAAAACCACCATGAAACATAATAAGAAAATCAACAGCTAGAGAATATATGTACATAAAGCAGGTTAACTAACAATTGATAGGTCTAGAGAATATCACACATGAAGTGCATACAAATAGATAAACCATTCAATCAAAAATGTTTTTTTTTTCTTTTTTTAATAAAGATATATATGACTATATACACTATGGAAGTGAGGGGAAAGGGAGGTATAAAGGTATATGAGGCAAGTAAAAGGAAGTAAAGAGTAGAATAGGAAAAATGAGTTAAAGTTGAGAAGAGAAGAGGCTAGATCAAGTGGGAGTTAGACAAGGGCAGGACCATGTACTCTAAAGAAAAATGTTAAGTTCTTTTTTGAACAGGTGTTTTTGAAAATGTTGTCAATACTAAGAGGTGTAAGACACACTCCTGCATCTATTTATATTCACACACACAGTCATAAGAGTGTGACTGCTGTATTCAAGCAGCCTACCTATTGAGCATCACAATCGACATGCAACATGCACATGTTGCAGGAGAGGCTTGACTTTAATGGAGTGAGAATGCATTATCGAAATTACCTCATCAGTGTGTTGCAGAAAGCATGCATTTGTGGACAGAGTGAAAAGGGTTAGTGGGACTGATCTGATGATTAAAATGTGTCTCACAAATGGGAGTCAAAGGATCACAGCTGTTGAATAGATCTTCCAGTGATGCTATGGACCCACCACCACACACACAAGTTGATTGTTGTAAGATTAGAACAGCTTACTTATGTAGTTATACAATCATTAACAAAGGAACCACAGCAGAAGTCTGACTTCTACACTGTGAAAGTGCACTTTTTAGATGGTGACATGAGCATTTTGTTGCAGAGATGATGATGATGATAATGGGACAAGTATCTGACAGTGATGTTGACTCATCATGGAGTGCAAAAGTGTTTCACAGATACTAATTAATTGAGATAAGCAATAGTTAAGGTCACATTTACACGACTCTATACACATGCACAAATTGACTGCTGAAAAAATAAAACTCTGTACTTATCTAGCTATGCAATCTAGAGAACACAGCACTTAACACAAGTGCCACCGCAGAAGTCTGAGTTGTAGAGTGTGAGAGTGCACTTTATAGTGGAATCATGTACCAACTCTTTTGCTCAACGTTTTCTGGAATTCATAAATTCCAATGCCTTGGCTCAACTTATGCACACACCACCAGGGGCAGCAATATCCTACACCTGGTTATTACCAACATGGGCGACTGGTGTTCCACACTAGAGGTCAATTCCTCATTGGTCAGATCCAACCATTAGCTAATCACCCTAGAAATCCACATCGTGACCCCACCCCCCCATTAGGGAAACCACCGTAAAAAAATTCTCCAAAGCCAACTTCGCACTTCTTAAGACAAAAGTGGCAAACTTCATGACACCATGCAGATGGACAATAGAGGTATGACTGCTGAATCCTACACAAATGCATTTTATAAGCACTTACACTAGTGCATGGATCGTGCTATTCCTAACAGAACAAAGATGTTATCCTCCAAAAAAGGAAGCCAGGTGGTCCCCTGCCATAAACAAACTCTACAACAGAAGAAAGAAACTGTGCAAAAAAGAGTAAAATCCCATGATTGGAGGAACTCCCTGGTCAGCCTCAGTAAGAAGCTGAGATCCCTCATAAAATCCTCCAAAGCTAGTTACGAAAACAAAATCGCCACTGATTCTAAAGGCAATCACAAAGCATTCTATAGCTATGTCAAGAATCTCAATGGCAACACTCAGATCTGCTCTGAGTTACAGCACAATGGCACTAAATATACAGAACCAACTGATATTGCCAACATCCTGGTAGATAGGTTCAGTGCTAACTTTACCCCCCTCTCACCCCCTAAAGGGCCCATCTCTATACTGGAAGAATGCAAAGTTTCTGTAATCACAGCTGCACAGGTAAAAACCACACTCTCCAAAGCCAAGGACACAGCATCCATGGGACCTGACAACATTCCAGGCTGCATTTTACACAAACTGCAGAATGAACTGGCACCCCACCTAAGCACCATGTTCAATCATAGCCTCACATCAGGCTTTGTGCCCACTGAATGGTGCACAGCAATGGTTATCCCACTCCACAAAGGGGGAGCCACCACAGACCCCAGGAACTACAGCCCCATTAGTCTAACGAGCCCAGTCTGCAAGGCCATGAAAGGTATTATCATGGATCTTATACACAAATACATTGATAATCTCCAAACTCTGGAACCCACCCAGTTTGGGTTTGTAAAAGGCAGATCATGTCTCCTAAACCTGATAGACATCTTTAAAGCAGTCACCAATGCCATAGACTAGGATAAGGTGGTTCACACAGCCTATCTAGATCTCACCAAGGCTTTTGATACCATCCCCCACTCTGGAATTATAGATAAACTCACTAAACTAGGTATAAATACCTATGTCACAAGATGGGTTGCCAACTGGCTCACTGACAGAACCCATACTATGAAAGTAGCAGACTCCAAATCCGACTTCAGACGTGGAGTACCACAGGGTTCAGTCCTGGGTCCTCTCCTGTTTGGTATATACTTTTCTGAAGTACATACTAACACAGAGGGTCTTTGGCTAACTAAGTTCACAGATGACTGCATACTAAGAGCCATAATCAAAACTCCTAATGATGTGGACATCCTACAAAAGGGCCTCATGGAGACAGATGCCTGGTGTCCAAGCCATGGCCTCAAGCTCAATGCCAAAAAGTGCATTGTCATCCCCTTTGGTAAAAACTCTGTACCCATGAACTATCACATAGGTGGTAATCTACTTAACATTGAAAGTGTGATAAGAGACCTTGGGACACAGGTGGACAGTAGTCTCTCCTTTGATAATCACATCACCACAGTAGTCAGGAAATCCTTCTACATGGCACACCTCATCACAAAAGGTTTCTCATCCAGGAAAAAAGAGGTCATTGTTACCCTCTACTCGTCACTCATTAGACCCATTATAGAGTACAACACCCCTTTTGGTATGTACCTCACAAGACATCTACAGCAACTGGTAAGGCCACAGAAATACATCACAAAGAGGATTACTGGCCTCAAACAGATGCCCTATGCAGACCGTCTCAAAAAACTCCAGCTTTACTCCATCGCATATCACCTACTCAGAGGTGATCTCTACCTAACATACAAAGTTATGTCAAACCCAGAGCTGTTGGACATACTCCACTTAAAGAAATCCCAATGCCTCTGAGCTACATGCTCTAGGGACCTAAACCTTGTCACTACAATAAACAGAACATGCTGGAGGGATAGATTCCTGTCCCAGAGACTTCTCATACTCTGGAACAAACTACCTATCTATATCAAACAATGCTCCTCATTAGCACTCTTCAAGAAAAATCATGATGATTGAATGGGAAATAGGAAATTCACCCCAGGGATCACCTCTGTGGCTCTGCTTGACAGGAGCACAGGAAAATAATTTTCTTGGATGGCCAAAGCCAGGGTACCTTTTTGGCTTGGCTTATATAGGCCCTAGGGCTTATTGCCTAGTACCTACCTATGAACCCATGACATCACTGTGGTGTTACAGAGAAGATGATGTTGGGAAAAGAATCTGATACTGATTTGGACTCACCCTATCATGTAAAAGTAATTCCAGGCTAATACTTGATTGAAGCCTGCAGTAGCTAAGGTCATATTTACCCAAAGCAACACACACACAAACACACACACACACACACACACACACACACACACACACACACACACACACACACACACACACACACACACGCGGGCACACACACACAAATGTTGACTGTTGTGAGGTTAGAACCCCCTACCTATCTAAGTTATGTAATTTAGAGGACATGGTACTTAACACAAGCACCACCACAGAAGTCTGATTTTTGTAATGTAAGAGTGCATGTTGTAGAGGATGATATCAGTGTGGTGTTGCACAGAAGATCATGTTGAGAAAAGGGTCTGACATTGATGTGGATTCACCCTACCTTGTAGCAGTAAATCCTGGCTAGTGCTTGATTGAGACCAACATTAGCTAAAAGCCATATTTACCCAACTCCATACACACAAGTTGACTGCTGTGAGATTAGACCTCCTTTCCTAGCTACTGACACAACCTAGGGGATACAGTACTTAATGCAAGCAATACCACAGAAGTCTGACTTTTACACTGTGACAGTGCAGCATTGATAGCATTAGCTTCTATATCAGAGAAGAAATTGTGATGCTGAAGGGTTTGTGCAGATCTATATTTGTTGATATGACGGAATAAGGTCAGTGTTATCATCAGTAATACATAGATACTGCTGACTTATGTCAGCTATGCTGTCATTAATGTATATTGCAGAACTAAGAGCGACATATACCTACCTGTCTTGTTCATAGGTTCATAGATTAGTACTAGGCTAACTGCCCTTATGGGTCATTTTAAGCCTAACCAATTACCTCATATGAGAATCAAACCCTGCACCTTGTATCTGTGAGGTAAACACCTTAACCATTATGCATACCTTCCACCCAGTGTTGATGTTGTGTAGATGAGACACACATAGCTATGAAAGACAGGATGGACAAGGAATCATTCATATATCATCAGGTTATCATTAACATCATCATCATTATCATCATCATCAACATCCCTTTTCCCATTTTCTACATGGGGTCAGGGTATGACATCAACTGTCACCATCTCTCTATTAAATGCCACTCTCCTACCTTCTTCTATACTCATGACTGACTGTCACAGATCTGGTCTCACAACCAATCTTTCCACCTCTTTGCTGTATTCCCTTGCTTCCTCTTCCATTTTTTCCTGTCTATCCCAAATCTTCTTCATTAGATTATCTTCTGCTTTTCTGCGTATCTGACCAAACCTCCATAATCTGTTCTCTTTGACCTTTTCTGCAATTAGAGCTACTTCTTCTCTCATGTCCTCATTTCTTCATCTTTCCCACAATGTGCATCCTACCACCCATCTCAGGCACTTTATCTCCATCACCTCTAGATTCCTCAACTGCTCTGCCTTTGCTCTAGGTGATTTAATCAGGTTATGATCCTGGGATGTAAACCTTAATGAATGGTATTGATATTAGCTATGGTATATGCTCATGCTTTGATAATATGGACTGTCAATACCAAGCAAGACGTAATGCTGTAATGCAAGAGGATAAAACATTATGATGATTTATGTAGGTCAAGGCTGACATGGTTGGATAGCATTTGTAAGTAACAGTGCTGCAGTAAAGACTCAACTGTCCAAAATGAAGTGGCCAGTTAAGCACACAGTTCACTGCATTTCACATGAGTACATTAAACAATTTTCATGTAATCAATATAATCAATAGTTATTTCTGTTCCAAATCACTTCCTAAAGTGCAATGCTGAGAAACATATTTGCTGAGATGTTGGTAAATTGTTAACACATGCGTGATTATACTTTGATGTGTTGAACTTGGACTGTGAAGTACCTGTGTTTAGTGGTGTTCAGTGGTGCTCTCTGCCAACCTTTGTGCAAATAAGAATCAGAGAGGAATTATTGTGATTCTGATTACACTTACAGCAGATCTGTTTTATCTTGCAACTGAAAGCCCTCCAGGTGTAGCATCTCTAAGCCACTGAACACCTGATCGCTTTGGGTCCCCCCCCCCACTTGTGCGAGCAAGGAATCCTCTCACTCCAGCTAAAAGCAAAAGAAACTCTAACCAGCAATCATCAAAAAATAGACTGCATCCCCAGCTTTAACTCTGGGAACCTTGCTGTTGCCACTTGTGTAGTGTAGATGCCTGCTTTTGTGACTACTGTTATGCCTTGTTAAAATCTGTTACAATCAGCTACAGTGCATACCCCAGTGGCGACAGCTGCAAACCTTTTTCCTCTTAGCCCACCCACACCCCTTTCTTCTGTTTCACTGTTGATATATTTTGCTTGACTTATCTGTTTTATGTTAAGGTATTTAGCCCCTCTCAATGGAGTCATAGCCTTCAGTCCCTCCCCCTCAATACTTATTCTTCACTAATTACATACTACCTGATTGTCTCTCCCTTTTCAGCCAGCATAGGGCTCCCCTGAGTTACCTGCTCACTCAAATTATCTTACTGATTGTTTTTCTTTTTTTTCCTTCCTCTTGTGCTTTCTCCTTGTCAGGTCGATCTGCTCCGTTTGCCCTCACTATGCTCAGGCTCACTCCACTCACCTACCCTACCCCCATTTACACCCACTCCCACTTTCATTTCCTTTATACTTCTCTACTCTCCACCCCTTCATTTCTGACCAATCCCCTCACCCTCCCAATTCTCTTTTCCCCTCCCTCTCCCATATACCTTAATCCCCTCCATACTATATTTCATATACCCTCCCCTAATCTCCTACTCTCAAATCTGTCTTAGTCCCCTTCTCTATCAAGCACCTATCTCTCTTTAAACCTCCTACACCTTACTGCTCTTACTAACGTTCACCCAACTCTTCGTTACTATATCACCTCATTACTTACTTATCCCCTTTCTCCCCCTACTAGCACTATCTACTTCATACCATATACCTCTGCATTACATAGCAACACCAACTCTCTCAAACAACCTCCACCATTATAGCTACTCTCACACAATTCTAATTTCTTCTCACCTATTTCCTATCTCTCCTACCACTTACTATTCAGTTATGACGTATCCTAATGTTTCACTTTTCACATTTACAAAACCCATAACTCCATGTACATATGGCCTACTCTCCTTACTGACTGATTTCCTTGATGCATTGGTGACATCCACCCCAACCCTGGACCACCCATCTCCACCTCTTACAAACAAACACCCTTCATCGCAACCCCCTCGGCAGTGCCCCATATCCACAGTCCAGCTCCTAAATCGCTATTTTCTCTCTAAATATCCAAAGTATTATTAACAAAACTACAGACTTGCACTCATGGATTGACCTCAACTCCCCCACATCTTAACCCACTCAGAAACCTGTTTAAAACCTCATATCTCTAACTCAGAAATCCTCCCCAGGCTACAATATCTTCCATGCAGACAGAGCAAATAAATGAGGTGGAGGTGTTGCTATTCTCTACTCCAACCAACTTACTCTCTCTTCACTCTCACTTTCCATACCTAGCTTTGTTCCTGCTGAAATACTAATAGCAAACTGTCACATTAACCCATATAAAAATTTGCCATTGTATCCATCTACATCCCCCAGGGGACAACATTCCTAGCCTTGAAAAATTTCTCTCTTGGCTCACCCTAAATGTTCCTTATGAAACCATTATACTTGGTGACATAAATATAGATTGGACCACTTTTTATTCCTCATCTAATACTCATAGTCTCAATCTGTACGGCTTCTGCCAACTAATATCTTCCCCTACTAGGTATAACAGAAGCTCTACTTCAGGATCTATAATAGACTGGATCCTTATTTTTGACCCTTGTCTCTACCATAACCCTGGCATTCTCCCTAACTCTCTAAGTGACCATTCCCCTGTTTGTATCCATAGATACTCCCAACACCCTGCCAAAGAACACCTTTACAGAGAATGTCGTGATATGACTCATTTCAATCCAGACAATTTCATCTCCGCTTTGTCCAGCATAAACTGGTCCTTCCTTAAAAACCTCCCCCTTAATGATGATGTAACCTCTTTCAATACTCTGTTTCTATATGTACTAAACTCCATGGCACCTTCCAGGCAAATCATGGTAAAATCAAATTGTGCTCCCTGGTTAACTAAGCAAACACACTCTATCATGAATCAGAGGGATGTCGGCTAGAAAACTTGGACCAGAAATAAAACCCTCCCTTACTTCAAAGCTACAAGGAACTTAGAAACAGGTGTAAAAACTAGTTATCAGAGATAAAAAAAACTTTATTTGCCTCCAACCAAAGTAGTCCACATAACAACCTTAAAAATTTTGGGTCTACCATAAATAAAATCCTCCACCCTGGCAATCCTCCTACCCCCAGTCCATTCCCTCTCAATACTGCCTCAGAGACTGCTGCTCTTTTATATAATTACTTTTTTGAAACAATCCAAAAACTAACTCCAAATATCTCTACCATCTCCTCTCTACCTTTACATCCCAATCCTCCTTCCTCCAATACATTCTCCCTACAACCAGTTCCCATTGCCTTCATCAAATCCCAACTAAATGAACTTAAGCCCTGTTCTCCCTCTGTTGACAATCTACCTTCCTACTTTCTTAAATTTGCTGCCAATGCTATTACTTTCCCTGTCTCTATCCTTATCAATTGTTGTATTACTGAATCTCTTGTTCCAGATGTATGGAAGTCCTTCTATCAATCCCTCTTCACAAAGGAGAAAACTCCACTGACCCATCTAATTGTTGTCCCATTGCTATACTATCCCCCCTTTCCAAAATTCTAGAAAAGAGTGTCCACACTCAGCTACTTAAACACCTGCTTGAAAATAACCTTCTTACTCCCACACAACATGACTTCAGACCTCACTACAGTACATCAACAGCTCTACTCTCATTCACCCAAACAGTAGCAGAAGCCCATGATTACAACCTACTAGTTTCTTGCATATTCCGCAACCTCTCCAAAGCATTTGTTACTGTCTCTCACTCTAAACAGATAATTAAACTCTCTGACCTTCAACTCTCCACCCCCTCTTTAAGCTGGTTTTCTAGCCACTTATCTAATAGGAAACAATCTATACACTGGAAAACTGTCACCTCCCCATTTCTTCCTGTTAACACCGGTGTCTCCAAGGCTCTAAATTGGGTCCTATCTTGTTCAATATTTTTACTAACAGTTTATCCACTGCTACCAACCTCTCCGCACTTTTGCAATATGCTGACAACTTGACCCTTACTACCATTGCCCACAGCATCCCAGAACTCCGGGATCTTACCCAAGACACTTTTACATCCATCGAAACCTGGCTCACTAATTCTAAATTAAAAAAAAATCCTAAACTTCTACTTTTCCTTCCTAAAACACTGACAACACACAAATATGCTTTCTCTATTACCTCCTTCAACAATACTACTATCAGACCAGAACCCCATAATAAATTACTTGGTGTTATAATTGACAATGAATTAAAATTCAACATACATATCCATCATTGCATAAAAAACCCCACCAGAAACTTGGTCTCCTGTGCCATAACCACAAACTGCTTTCACCCTCCACCAAACCCTCCCTGGCCCTGTTTCTCCTATTACCCTGTCTTTTGTATGCAGCTCCAGTTTTTACTAACCTTCAGTCTTCACTTCTCTCTAAACTAGAGTAAACATACAATAAAATAGCGAGATTCACCTCTAATCTCCCTTACAAATTCCACCACTGCCTCGCCCTTAAATCATTACAATGGCCTGATTTCTCTAAACAATTGTTTCTTTCTCATCTGCATATTACACACTCAGTTCTTTATAATCCCACTTCCTGTCTCTCCATCACTAATATTGTATCTCAATATAATCCCGACATCAACTTCGTACAACTGATAAACATCTTTTTGACATTTACAACCATCAAAAAATATCAGTAAGTCCCTATATAAATACTCTGTAGCTCACACCTGGGACTCCCTTCCACTTAAAATAAGATGTATCCCCAATAAGTTCCATTTCAAACTACAAATCAAACACTACTTTATTAAGACCTGGTCCTGCCCTTGTGTCAATAGTAGATCCAAACTGGAGTCACCACACGGGAAAATCAAGTAAAAAACATCCTTTATTTTTCCATAAGAACACACAAGCGCTTTCACGTAGATGTACCAATGCCAAGCTCCGACCTGATCTCTAACTGATTTCTTCCTAAATTCTACTTTTGATTACTTTTTAAGTTTTTCTCTCTTTTTATCTGCCTTACTTTCTTGCTCTTTTACAGTATATCTACAATCAGGTTCTTGTAAATATTCCTACTCAGGGATTATCTTGCCGCTATTTTATTGGTTTTTTTGAAAATTATATATATATATATATATATATATATATATATATATATATATATATATATATATATTGTCTTTCCCTTGGATTTGGCAAGCTCTGCATGGAGTGCAGGAATAGTGCAAGAGCTGCTGCACGCAATATGGCTGACGAGCAATCCAGAAGCTAGCTCCCGGGACGTGCACGAGCACTCCTACACTATTCCTGCATGGACATCACTGCTATATGCTAATTATCCCATTTGCTTGTGAAAACCATGCAAATGAGGTGAATTAGCAATCCAGGAATCAGGCAGGCGTCTGTGCAGGAATAGTGTAACCTGGAGAAATGTATTCGGTTACTAACCAAATACATTTCAGCAAATTACAAAATGGAGGCATGACAGCTCCAAAGAAAGCATGTATTCAATGTAGTAGGCATGCCAATTGCCAAATATATGGCCATTGGCATAAGAAATAGTTGAAAAATGATACAAAAATTAACTTTTATTTTTTTAGCCCATTTTGGCCGTTTAAGTGTAGGGCAGCAGTGCGCAAATGGGATTGGCCTGAAAACAAGAAAAAAAGTTGGAAATAAGCTTTTAAACCCAAATCAGCATTTTTACATAATAGTCAATGGCATGCATAAGACAACAATACCAGGGAATAGTGGTTGCTAAGGGGGAAGACTCAGTGTGAGTGTGGTAACTATGACTTAGCATTCTGTTTTATGCAAATTAGGGGACTGATACTGAATCACAGATTTCCTCTCAGTGTTAGCTTGCACCCAACTGTGTAGGTGCAGCAACACCATTGTATAAGTATAAGAGGTAGATGACCTCATAAGGGGGAGTGTCATGCATGCTGTAAGCTTATTGGAGCTCTGTGGCCAGTGTTTGCCCTTAGCTAAGCACAGCTAAGGAAGGAGGTGTGTCTGAGGCTGCCTAGCAGTGGTTACATTACCTAAACGGGTGTGCATGCTGTGCACCGGGTTTTAAACAAAACAAAAAAATAGCAGCACTGTTCACATCTGAGCACTGGGTATGCGTGCTGCACCTCGGGGCTTAAACGGGAAGGCAATGGGAAGGGAAAACAGCAGTAGGAAGGCAATCAAGGAGAACTAGTATAGCTGACATGTGAAATGTATCAGAATCACCAATTACACATGGAACAGCCTAGCATACTACTATAAACTATGAAAACACCTTCCAGTCTGTTTTTTTCCCCACAAACTCTACACCACCGGTGTATACAGATAGGGAAATTTTACCTGACAAAACTAACAAAATGTTAGGGGCTGCTGTTGCTGTCATACATCAATATGTGCAAGATGATGAGGGCGGTGAGGATGTGAATGCTGATGACCAACCCACAGTGAGGAGAAGGAGAAGACAGTACAGACCCAGGGTAACATACCAGGGGCTACATGAGCTGGAAATAGTGGAGTGCTATAGGTTGGATAGGGACATTCTGCAGCAAATTGTTGAGCTGTGCTGACCACACCTCCCACACAGAACCAACAGAGGGGAACCCATCCCAGTGGATACCAAGGTATGTGTAGGCTTAAGAATACTAGTCACAGGTACCTTCCAAAGGGCAACTGGGGATATCATGGTGATCTCACAGGCATCAGCATCAGCATCCAGGGTACTCCACCAATTCCTAGATGCCATGTCAGCACATGCCAGTGAGCACATATATTTCCTCAACACCCATGAGGTGTTGACCAGCAATATGCGTCTCTTCCACCAAATAGCAGAATACCCAGATTGAGTGGGCACTATAGACTGCATGCACATGCACATCAAAGCACCACCTGGTGAGCGGGGTATGGTCTACATAAACCGCAAGGGCTTCCCCTCCATCAACTACCAGGTAGTGTGCGATGCCCAAGGCATTATCCTGAATGTGTGTGCTGGCAGCCCTGGAAGCTATCACGACTCTCACATCTGGCATATAACACAGCTGTACCAGTTAATTGCTAGTGGGGACATCCCATATGGCCACCTGGTGGGGGATGCTGGTTATGCACTGGAGCTGTGGCTGATGACACCCATCAGAAATGCACAAGGATACTCAAGTCACGATTCCGCTTCCTGGACATATCCAGAAGAGCCTTCCAGTACTCTCCAGCTACATATACACAAATGTTCATAGTATGTGCCATGCTACACAATATGATCCTGCGGAAACAGCTGCAGCAGAAACAGTATGGGGAAAGGCCACACAGCCCACCATCATTGCCAAGGCCATCACAGGCACAGAGGGACTCATAAGAGGAACAATTTGAGCCTGCTCATGTAGGAAGAAGGAAGCATGCCCAGTATGCCCAGGCTTTGGCAAAGAGGCAACACATAGCACATACACTGACACAGAAGGGAACCAGAGAATGACCCCTCTCTCTGACTCGCACATACAGTAAAAGGGATGCCAAAAATGGAGTGTACTATGTGCATCTGACATAGGCAGCCCTCCAGCACCATCCTCAATACTGGCACAGCTACAAGGTAAGTCACTCTTCCTATCAATTGCTGAATGGAGTAGTATGTTCTGACAGTTGTATCTATGGCATTTACATGAGCATGCAAGGGAATTGGGTGGCTAAATGGGATGGCAGCAGATAGTGGACACCTATATGGGCAGCATGAAATCCATAACAAATACTGGAGTCAACATACTAGGCAGTACTAGACAAGGTGGCAAATCCCACTGCAGTACATGTGGTGGCCCAAATGTGTGTCCATAGCACACACACATGGATGTCAGTGAGGCTCACATACGCAACACCAGCCTCAGCCAGCAGGACAGGTGTAGATGACCAAAAAGAAAGGCAAATGTTTTAAAGTCATCAGGTGTGCCCCCCACAATCCTATGTAGAAATGCAGTAACATCTATGTGCAGGTTTAATAACAGTGAAGCACAGATTACCTGAGCTGGCTCAATCTACAGGATAGATTGTTGTATGTGTATAATATGCAGGTGTCCGTGTGTTAGGTTGTTGTGTGTTCAATATTGTCTGGAAGTGGTCAGCATGTAGGCATGGAGGGTTGTGTCTCGGTGGCCTATGGTCAGTACTGTTGATGACAGGGCCATGTTCCGACAACTGCAGTGCCAACCACAATGCTTCTCAGCAAAACCCATGTCAGCAGTCGTCCATACTCATGGTTCAGATGTCAATATCTGTCATCGTCTGAAAGTTGGACTTGCCATGAATGTGGACCCAGACATACATACAGTACACAGGTGGAAGTACCCTAGACAGAGTACAGAAAATGTAACTGTCAACTCCACGCACCTTTGGAATTGTACATACAGGTTAGCAGCACATTAATTGTCTGTGTACTATGGAATACTGATGTAGTCTGCCCAATCGGTGGCAGACCACAAAAAGCACAGTTATGAAGTAATGAGAGACTGCCTATGTCCCGCACAAGGCAGCATAAGGGGAATGTCCCATTTATATCTGTGAGTCAGCTGCAAGAAGCTTCCATATCACACATGCACTCAGCTCACACCACCATCAGCCACAGGTTTATCACAGGTCATATCCTTGCTGTTGGGGATGAGTACAGTATAACCCCAACTTCTGTATGGGAATACCCACAGAATGCAGCATGCTGAAGTGGTGTCTCATGCAGGTGTTCCCCTAGCTGTAAGTAGCACCCTGCCAGCATCCAGACCAATGGATTAATATGGACAGGAACTATTGCCATTAACACCTCACACATTTACCCTGTCACCCCAGGGGAATCCAGTTGCTCACAGCCTGGGAATGTAGGAGTGACAGAATGAACTGGCCTGCTACAGATGGCCTGCATCACTACCAAATGGCCTACAGTCCTCTGTCAAAGGCCTGTGCCTCACCCGTAGTGGAAATGTATGTTATCTCTTGGGGTCGCAACTAACAACATAACACAGTCAATAGAACACAAATGCAAGGCCATGTTGACAAATCCCAGTAGCATGCCCACCCTGCCTACTGGATGAACTATGGACCAACCCCGAAATACCACTGGGATGAAGGGACAACTATAGGGATACTTCTCAGATATTGCTTGCATAATGTTAGGAAAAGGATAGAATAACAGAGTGGGGGGTGTAGAAGCATGGACGTCATGGAGTGTGTGAAGTATGAAACTCTGATGTGTGCCCATACAACCCCTGCCTGAAAACCCAGTAATGGGTAGCTACAAACCTGCTTGTAAACCACAATGTGAAAGGGAACTGACCAGATATATGAGCCCTGCCTCTAGGTAACCTGGGTGAATCTGTACAACTGAGAGGTATGGCCACAGCAGGATATGGCCATTCTGTTACGTCGATATATGTATAAGAAGGGGATCCTCAGCCACCATAGTACCAAAGTGCTGGACCATTTACACAGACCCATCAGCAAGTGTCTGCAGCTACCCCTCCAGAATGGCATGAGTGTGCAAGAATATGTAGGCTGCAGACCACAATACTGGACACAGCTTCATTCATCTTGTATTTCCCAGGAAATAACTGTGAGCAAATAAGTATATCTGTCAGTAGTTGATGACATAATACATCACAGTGTAAAACAGTACATATGTCTGAATATATCTGCTAACACCAACCATGTAACACAAGCAACACAGACACAATAGTTACAGTATCCCACTATCTGTCACCCATTGTGAATCCGTATTGTCAACATATCTACAGATATCCTGCAGAACCAGGTTGCTAGCTGTAGGTGTAGAACACCAAACCCTGGACTGGAGTACAACCTACCTGGAATGGATTCACACACTCAATACAGAAGGTCATACTGGGCATGCTCCTACACTTAGAGAAATGAAGCCCATGTCTGAGAACACAGTGGACTATACATATTTGTCGGTCACAGATGTCTGTGCACACACACCACATTGTACACCATCCATGCTTTGCACACACATTTGATGGGAATACTCACACATATCCAAGGCCAACACACTATAATATGTCAAACATACACACACACACAGATGTGGAGAAGAGAGAGACAGACAGTGACAGAGAGATTTCCATCATGAGGCCTGTCCCACTCACCACACATCCAATTGGCTGATATCACATGATGTGTTTATGTCAATCACTGCAGACATTGCTTTTGGTAACCCTCAGCCCTATAGTGTCTGTAGTGCTTGTGAAAGCTGTGTAACACAATAGTACAAATCAGTATTCATCTAGCTTTGTATACCCAGTCCTATCAAATGTAAAGTAGTGTGTGACTGAGTGTGTGTGTGTTTCCAGAGGAATTGTTCATAGGTTCATAGGTTCATAGGTAGGTACTAGGCTATCAGCTCAAGGGCCTATGCAAGCCTAGCCAACAAGGTTCCCTGGCTTACGCCACCCAAGAAAGTTATTTTCCTGTGCCACTGATGAGTAGAGACACAGAAGTGATCCCCGGGGTGTATTTCCTATTTCCCATCCACTCATCAAGATTTTTCTTGAAGAGTGCTAATGAAGAACTTTGCTTGACATAGATGGGTAGCCTGTTTCAGAGTATGGGAAGTCTCTGGGATAGGAATCTATCCCTCCAGCATGTCCTGTTTATTGTGGTGACAAGGTTTAGGTCCCTAGAGCATGTAGCTCAGAGGGATTGGGATTTCTTTAGGTGCAGCATGTCCAACAGCTCTGGGTTTGACATAGCCTTATATAATAGGCAGAGATCACCTCTGAGTAGGCGATATGCTAAGGAGTAAAGCTGGAGTTTTTTGAGGCGGTCAGTGTAGGGCATTTGTTTGAGTCCAGTAATCCTCTTTGTGAGGTACTTCTGTGGCCTTTCCAGCTGCTGCAGATGTCTTGTGAGGTACATTCCAAAAGGGGCATTGTACTCTATAATGGGTCTAATGAGTGATGAGTAGAGGGTAATGATGACTTCTTTTTTCCTGGACGAGAACCCTTTTATGATGAGGTGTGCCACGTAGAAGGACTTCCTGACTACTGTAACAATGTGACTATCAAAGGAGAGACTACTGTCCACCTGGGTCCCAAGGTCTCTTATCATGCATTCTGTGTTAAGTAGATTGCTGCCTATGTGGTAGTTCATGGGTACAGAGTTTTTACCAAAGGGGATGACACTGCACTTTTTGGCATTGAGCTTGAGGCCATGGCTCTGACACCAGGCATCTGTCTCAGAGAGGCCCTTCTGTAGGATGTTCACATCATTTGGGGACTTGACTATGGCTCCTAGTTTGCAGTCATCTGCAAACTTCATTAGCCAGAGGCCTTCTGTGTTAGCCTGTACTTCAGAGAAGTAGATACCAAACAGGAGCGGTCCCAGGACGGAACCCTGTGGTACTCCACTTGTCACTGGTTTGAGGTCAGATTTGGAGTCTGCAACTTTTATAGTGTGGGCTCTGTCAGTGAGCCAGTTGGCAACCCATCTTGTGATGCAGGGATTTTTGCCTAGTTTATTGAGTTTAGTTATAATTCCAGAATGGGGGATGGTGTCGAAAGCCTTGGCAAGGTCAAGATAGCCTGTGTGAACCAATTTACCCTCATCTACGGCTTTGGTGACTGCCTCAAAGAAGTTGATCAGGTTCAGGAGGCATGATCTGCCTTTCACAAACCTGAACTGGGTGGGATCCAGAGTTTGGAGGTTACCAATGTCTTTGTTTATGAGTTCCATGATGATACATGCTATGGCTTTGCAGACCAGGCTCATCAGGCTAATAGGTCTATAGTTCCCGGGATCAGTGGTGGCTCCCCCTTTGTGGTGTGGGATAACTGTTGCTGTGCGCCATTCAGTGGGCACAAAGCCTGATGCGAGGCTATTATTGAACATGGTGCTTAAGTGGGGAGCCAGTTCATTCTGAAGTTCATGTAAAACGCAGCCTGGGATGTTGTCCGGTCCCATGGATGCTGTGTTTTTGGCTTTAGAGCTTTCACCTGCGTAGTTGTGATTACAGGGACTCTGCATTCTTCCTGTATAGATATGGGCTCTTTAGGGGGTGGGGGGGGGTAAAGTTAGCACTGAACCTATCTGCCAGGATGTTGGCAATATCAGTTGATTCAGTAATTTTCAAGCCTTTGTGCTATAACTCAGAGCAGATCAGGGTGTTGCCATTGAGATTCTTGACATAGCTATAGAATGCTTTTTGGTTGTCCTTGGAATGAGTGGCAATTTTATTTACGTAGCTAGCTTTGGAGGATCTTATAAGGGATCTCAGCTTCTTACTGAGGCTGACCAGGGAGCTCCTCCACTCATGGGATTTTACTCTCTTTTGCAACAGTTTCTTCCTTCTGTTGTACAGTTTGTTTATGGCAGGGGACCACCAGATTGGCTTCCTTTTTTTGGAGGATAGCGTCTTGGTTCTGTTTGGGATAGCACGATCCATGCACTCATGTAGGTGCTTATAGAGCGCATTTGTGTAGGATTCAGCAGTTGTAACTGTATTGTCCATCTGCATGGGTGTCATGAAGTTCACTACTTCTGTCTTAAGAAGCATGAAGTTGGCTTTGGAGAAATTTCTTACTGTGGTTTCTTTAATGGGGGGTGGGGGTGGGATGTGGATATCAAGGGTGATAAGCTTATGGTCAGATCGGATCAACAAGGAGTTGACTTCAGGTGTGGAACACCGGTCACTCATGTTGGTAATGACTAGGTCTAGGATATTGTTGCCCCTGGTGGGGGTGTGGAAAAGTTGATCTAGGGCATTGGAGTTTATGAATTCCAGAAAGCGTTGCGCTAAGGAGTTAGTACATGAGTAGTTTTCCATGTTAATGGTGGGGTAGTTGAATTCGCCCATTATTAGGGTGTTTGGTTGAACCCTAATATTTTCCAGTACATCAAGAAAAGAGGAGTGGGAATCCTGGGGCATGGTGGGGGATCTGTAGCAAGCTACAATTTGGATTGCAGTTTTGCCAAAAGTTAGTTGCACTTGGATAACCTCGGATGCATTATGCTGAGCAACTAGCCTGGAGGTGTGGATATCCTTAATGAATATGGACACACCCCCACCTTTGGTGTTTTGGTGCAGGTTAGATGGCCGAAAAGTGTGGTATGAGTTATAGCCTGGTAGTGCAGGGGTGCTCTCTGAAGCCTTGAACCCAGTCTCAGTCACTGCACAGATATCGATGTTCTCCATTCTAGTGAGTGCATTTTGAAATTTAGACTTGTAGCACTGAGTAGCATTACCCTCAGTTTTTGCTTACCTGTTCCTGTTATGGTGGTGAATTTGTTACTTGAACCCTGCCTAAAAAAGGCACTATAGGGACAGCAAGAGCCTTAGCCAGTATCCGGAATCCTAGGGGTGACAAGTGCAGGCCATCTGTGGCAAAGCATCGTGGTCTGTCGACCATGTCATCCCAAGCAGACAGATACTGGTTCCCCTTTGAATGACACCAGAAGCTTAGCCAATTGTTGAAATCAATCATTTTGTCCTTGTACTGCGGTATCATTCTGGGCAATGGCAAAATGCTACTCAGGGCTAGGGTCATACCTGCCTGGGCTACAAGATCACAGAGCTCTTCCATGTCTCTTTTCATGTAGTCCAGGGAGGTACGTCTCAGGTCATTCACACCAACATGGACAATGACAGTGTCATATTTGTACTTGTTGTGGAGTGACCTGAGTGCGTGGGTTATGTGGCGGATCCTGGCACCCGACAGGCAGCTGACAGTAACCTTCTCCTTGTTTAGCCTGGTGAGTGGGACATCAGTGTGCCTGACTATAGAGTCACCTATGACTAGTGTGTTGGGTATGTTGTTTTGCCTTATTGGCTGTGTTTGAGTGGCACACTGAATCTGTGGGCTATGTGTCATTTGGGTTGTGTTGGGGGATGGAGGTTGTTTGTGTTTCTGCTTTGGAGGTCTCTGTTGCTTAGGCAGATTATTATTGAGAGCCTCCGCGAATGTTTTTGAGTTTCTATGTGTGGATTTTGGTGGTGTAGACGTAGTGAGACTATGTGATGAGTGTGGTGTGGTGCAAATGTTTACCTTCTCCTCATGACTGTCAGGTTCAGTCTTGGTTGGTGAGAGCTTTACCTCCAGTTTGGCTAGATAAGTGCATCTCTCACAGGTTGTAGTGTTGGGTGGTAGGAGGAGAGGGTTGTCTGTGTACATGAGGCAATTTCTACATTGCCTCAAGATGCCCAGATTCATCAGATAGACAGGGGAGAACACTAGGAGCTGACCCTTGGACATGCCTGAATAAAAAACTATTTTCCTCTAGATAAGTGAGGAAAGTGAGTAAAAGAGCTGTTTTTCTCAACGCCAGTGAGAAAAGTAAGTACAAAAACTGTTTTCCTTTAGGTAATGAGGAAGATTGAGTGCTATAGTAATTAGTAGCTTATTTAGTGCTTACAATTTCTGAACAAGTGCTGAGTATGAATAAGCAAATTTAAGTGCTTAAACTAAGAATCTGTATCTGCACTAGACGAGTTACAGGACAGAAACAAGTGCAAATGCAGGCTTTCAAATCAGAAAGTTGAGAGAGATGCAAGATTGCCCAAATGGCCAATAATTACAAATTCTGGGCCAGAACCACTCCTTATGTGGTAGACAGGTTACCTAATGCTTACCACTCCCACTGATTTGCTAGAAGGCTTCAATCCAACACAGAAAGGCTTGGGGGGCTCAGAAGCTTACAATCAGTCCTGGATACAGCAAATCTGCATCTGGAACACTAGTTACAGGAAAGGTAGGAAACAGGCTTACAGTTTTTTTTTTAAAGAAAAGTAGCAAAAACAGTAGTAAAAACAATTCACATGCAGTGCAAACTAGCACACTTGAGTATGCAGCAATATTAGACAACACACAGTTTGAAAAATGCAATTAAATTAAAAAGGACTAAAAGCAAGTGCAGAAAGGGTTTATTAGGTAGAATGCGGTAAAGAGATGGGACTGGGGGAGTGTCCTAGATCAAATCTACATTGGGGTGGGCACTGCAAAAGCCACCGAATTTAAACTACAAACCAAAAACAGGGAGTGGGGGTGGGGAAGACAGCATCAGCAGAGATTTGAGCAACCACTAATAGTATAAACTATAAAACCAAAAATATATACTCAGCTCTGTATATTTGCAGATCAGACTCTCAGAACAGTGAGATAACAGATATCTAAGCAACAATTAAACTCTATAATAAAGAAAACTATACTCAGCTCTGTATATTTGCAGATAGTCTTGTAAGGCTGTCTCTCAGAACACAGGTTCCAATTTAAATGCAGGCTGTTATTAACAGGTCAAATTAAGAGAACCTTGAGTTAGCTAACACACAAGCTATAAAGAAACAGTTATATCAGCTGAAGACAAGGCAGAAAATGGGGGGTGGGGGGTGGGAAGACAGTTTCAGCAGAGGTTTGAGCAACCACTAATAGTATAAACTATAAAACCAAAAAAATATACTCAGCTCTGTATATTTGCAGATCAGACTCTCAGAACAGTGAGACAACAGATATCTAAGCAACAATTAAACTCTATAATAAAGAAAACTATACTCATCTCTGTATATTTGCAGATAGTCTTGTAAGGCTGTCTTTACACACACTGCACTTCCCATTGCCCATGTTAGCATTTTTACTGATGTCAGTCACCTTGAAATAACCCTTTAGACAACTACCAGCTCTGTAATCTCTGTGGCACTTGCGATAACTGCGTAATGCTATAGTGTAACATACTATGTAGGTAGGAGTTCTAATCCCAGACATGGCAACTGTGAAACTGTGTGTTTCTGTATAAGAGAGTGTGTGTGTCTTTGATAATACATGATTTTATGGACATTGACACTTACTACTTTCCCCTTACCACACAATTAGCACTACTGCTGATGTTAGTCACCTTCAAAGATACCTGTGGAGAACTCTCCAATATTTATTCTCCATGGTGCTTGCAATAAATGCATCATATTATAGTGTAGCATACGAGTTTGGTAGGAGTTCTAATCCCACACATGCCAACTGTGTGTGTTGGTGTGAGAGAGTGTGTGTGTGTCTTTGATGATACTTGATTTTATGGACATTGACACTTAATACTCTCCCCCTTACCCCTCCATTAGCACTTCTGCTGATGTTAGTCACCTTTAAAGATACTTGTAGAGAGCTCTCCAACATAAAATCTCCATGGTGCTTGCAATAACTGCATCATACTGTAGTGTAGCATTCTAGTTAGGTAGGAGTTCTAATCCCAGACATGACAACTGTGAAACTGTGTGTGTTGGTGTGTGAGAGAGAGAGAGTGTGTGTGTGTGTGTGTGTGTGTGTGTGTGTGTGTGTGTGTGTGTGTGTGTGTGTGTGTCTTTGCTGATACCTGATTTTATGGACATTGACACATACTACTCTCCCATTACCCCTTCTTTAGCACTGTTGCTGATGTTAGTCACCTTCAAAGATACCCGTGGAGAGCTCTCCAACATATAAGCTCCATGGCACTTGCTATAACTGAGTAATATTATAGAGTAGCATACTAGCTAGGTAGGAAGTCTAATTCCAGACATGGAAACTGTATATGTGTTTGTGTGAGGAGTGTGTGTGTATTTGATAATACCTGATTTTATGGACATTGACACTTACTACTCTCCCCTTACCACTCCATTAGCACTGCTGCTGATGTTAGTCACCTTCAAATATACCTGTGGAGAGCTCTGCAACATATAAGCTCCATGGTGTTTGTAATAACTGTCTAATACTATAGTGTAGCATACTAGTTAGGTAGGAGTTCTAATCCCAGACATGGCAACTGTGAAACTCTGTGTGTTTGTGTCAGACAGTGTGTGTGTCTTTGATGATACTTGATTTTATGGACATTGACACTTACTACTCTCCCCTTACCCCTCCTTTAGCACCGCTGCTGATGTTAGTCACCTTCAAAGATACCTTGGCACAGCTTTCCAACATGTAAGCTCCATAGTGCATGCCATAAATGTGGAACAATGTAGTAGCAGTAACTACATAGGTATTGGTTTGAATCTCATCCATGGCAAGTGTTTGTGTGTGTACATATGTATGTCTGTACATCAAAGATTTTGGCCCCATTTACACCCAGTACACATCTCCGAACCTGACTTTAACAGTCCTGCAGATATCAGTCACCTTAGAAGTACCTGTTGCCAACCCAAAACCATGTAAGGTCATTGATGCTTGTGGTAAATGCGTAAACATAATGGTCTGTAAAGATTGTTAGATAGAGGCTTGAACCTCACCCCTGCCAAATGTAAATGTGTGTAAGGTAAAATTATTTTTGGGATATCTCACCCACTACATCACCCAATGCCAGTATTTACAAGGGCTGGTGATATTCCTCACCTTAGAAGTACCTTGGGACAACATTCATTCTATAAGCTCAGTGCTTGTTGTGATAAATGCGGTGTACTATAGTAGCAATACAAAGCTAAGCAGGGGTTTGAATCTCTGCACTGGCAAGTGTGTGTGTAGGTTGCTGTGATTGTGTAATAACAGGATCCGTTGTGGGATGGGTTTTGCTAAATTATTATGTTGAGGACCACAATGTCTACCTTACAAGGACAACAGAATTCAGATACCAGAGAGGTTGGTTTAGACAATCCATAGCCCTACATGTGATATTATGGATTGGTGAACAATATAGGCAACCATTATATTACTCAGAGAACACTGTCCACCCACGTCTCATACACAAACACACTTGGCTAGGCAAAAACCACTATATTGGTAGTTCCCTGTATGTTGCCTCACAGATAGTAACCACAGTGTGATTGCAGTGGACTACATGCCTGTTGACCACAACCGTGCCCCTGACATCAGAAAGTACTTTTATGTGTTACATGTCCTGACTGAGTGTGTGTTATCCAGCAAGTAAAAGGACATGGCACCCTGTTCCATTCCCTCAGCAGGCAAATAAATGTGTACAATGGCCCTTTTGCCATGTTCCCCACTGGACACATGCAACAACTATAGAGTCTGCAAATGTAACTCACAAATGGAATACCATGCCTTATACACATGCCCTGTATGGACAGACACCACTAAATCCACTGAATACCCGTATCATGCTATCGATGTAGGTGCAAGCACAACCTCAGTTACATAGCCAGGTCTCACCAAATGAAGTCAGGAATGCTACATCAGAAGATAACAATCTGCCCACACAGCATGCCCCAGAGACCTCAAGTACACTTCCATACGTCAAAGAACATGCATGTGGGACATGTGCACAACTCAGACACTGCTCTTGTTATGGAATATAGATTACATACATGGGAAACAGTGCACATCACTGGCCACCCACAATAGTATCTCAGATGAGTGGATGATGAATACAGTACCCACTCCTGGGGACCCCTCCAGGGACTACACCCTGAGTCACAATGGGGACTATTGCCATGTGGCTTGATGCGAAGGCATTCCCTTGGCCTAGCTTGTAGAGCCTTCAGGCCCATTCACCTATTGCACACCTGTGAAGCAATGAACTTATGGATCTCAATATTGACAAGTGTGTGTGTGGGTGTGTGTGTGTGTGTGTGTGTGTGTGTGTGTGTGTGTGTGTGTGTGTGTGTGTGTGTGTGTGTGGAGATGAATGATTTTGAAGCCATTCACACTCACTACACCTCCCATTACCCTACTTTAGCATGCCTGCTGATGTCAATCACCTTGAAATAACCCATTGGCCATGTTCCAGCCCTTTAAGCTCTGTGGCACTTGTGATAACTGCGTAATACTGTAGTGTAGCAAACTAGTTAAGTAGGAGTTCTAATCCTCATCCTGACAACTGTAATGATGTGTGTGTTTCTGTGAGAGTGTGTGTCTTTGTTGACTCCTGATTTTGTGGGCATTCACACTTACTACACTTCCCTTACCCCTCCTTTAGCACTGCTGCTGATGTCACTCACCTTCAAAGATACGTTTGGACAGCTCACAGAAATGGAAGTTCCGTGGTGCAATAACTGTGTAACACTGTAATAGCAATGTATAGTTAGGTAGGGGTTTGAAACTCAGTACTGGTAAGTTTGTGTGTGTGTCATTAATATCCTATGTGGGTGTTGGGGTGATTGTGTAATGACAGGATCCATTCAGTCTGGACTTTGCTACATCAATATATTGAGGACCTATATGTCTCAATGTCCACATTACAAGGCCAACAGTTTTCAAACACTGTAGAGATTGTTGTAGACAATCCACAGCCATAAATGTGTACTTCCATGTGCAATTACTATGTGACAGTACGGATTAGTAAACAATATAGGCAACTGTTATAATACCGAGATACCACTCTCCACCCACGGATCATTCACAAACATGCTTGGCTCTTACTCCCTTCCTTTCTTACTTTCTCCCTGTCTCTCTCTCTCTCTCTCTCTCTGGTGGATGTGAAAAAGTACATCTGTTTTCCATAGGCAGTAGCTTGACTTCTGTAGGTAATGCTCATGATCAGCTGATGTCCTGTGCATGAATTGGAGCCCCCATCCCCAATTTCTAATTGCATGTGGAACAGCTGTGGTATCATTCCTATAGCCAATTGCATGGAAACACACTCCTAGAACTAATCACTTCATGTGGGTGTTGGCCCTTTTCCGTCACTGTGAGCAGGACTTCATGTGGGTGTCTGACAAACAGCATCACTGAGGGTAGATGGAAATACCTCTTACAACATACACTGTGGAGACAGGCCAACAAACAGAGGTGGATGTTCCAGACATGGGTACAGAATGCAAGTATTGCTGTTCTACATTTGAAGTAATGTTGGTTTAACAGGGTTTGTGTGAATATGGCTGTTCTACATGATTTAAAGTCTGAAATGACAGTGTTATGTGGTTGAGTAAGCTCTCATCTGTAGGGCTATCTGCAGACTGGCCAACGTTTTGAGTCTTAGATGTAGGGTGTTACTCACACATTTCCTATCTTTAGAAATGCAGTAGCATACTCTGATAATTGCAGTCAGTACATGGTGACATACATGTGTGTCACTGACTTCATATCCTGCAGAATAGATATGTCACAACAAACCCTGTTACACCAGGAATTTTCTCAGTTTATCACAGCAATATGCCAATATTGGCCCTGTGTTTGTGCCTCTGTCCCCCAAAGTTGTCAACCTTTATCCATATGTCATGCAGTAAGAGGTGCATATGTACAGTATATCATTATTTATTGACATCATTCCTGATAACAAGTCAGTGACATATCAGACTGCTAGACATGTTATGCATAGTAGGCATTATATTTGAGGACAAAACCTGGACATTCTGTTGTAGTCTGTACAGTAGTGAGGTCTGAGTACTTATGGTGATTGTTGACAGAGTGTCAGTATTGTGTAGCAGTGTATTGTGAATCTGTTACTTGGCCTGTGTACAGACTGTGGTAGATGTAGTTACCTAGTGTGATATTATGTCCAGATATTTGTCAGGTGTACTGTTGCCTGGCCAGCATACGTGTTGTGTATTTTTGAAAAAGCAGTGGGATGCTGTGAAGATGTATGTCACTAACTAGTGGGAAGTATGTGAACTTGTGACCTCTGCTCCTCTGGTTAATATGTGTTAGGACAGACAGGAGGGTGTACATGCACCAACTGTGTGAGTTTATCTATTCCAGTATTTGTGTGATATCCCCATTTTCATGGCTGTAAACATCCCCTTTGTCAGGCTTGATCCACACATCTTGCACTAAGGAGTTCTGTGTATACCTCTGGACTGACCAGATTGTTTCAGACTGTCCACATTTATTGGTCATATTGCTGCTGTATTCCACAGGATCATTACTGTGATTTGTGTTTTACTTCATTGTGATGATTGTATAATAACTGTCAGTAACTGATTGTGCACATGTCAGTATCAGAAGTGACTTCCTACACAACATGTCTGTTGACACAACCCCTGTTACTGTAGCAACATTCTACATTTATAACTTCAATGCTTACATTACATTCCCTTGCACTAAGAGGTTGTGACTTATGGTGCTGAGGTAAGACTCCACTATATGGTATGGGCATATGTTATATATACATACATATACATATATATACATATATATATATATATATATATATATATATATATATATATATATATATATGTGTGTGTGTGTGTGTATGTGTGTGTGTGTGTGTGTGTGTGTGTGTGTGTGTGTGTGTATGTACATGTATGTATATATATATATATATATATATATATATATATATATATATATATATAAATTCATATCCTTATGTGTAAACATGAGTGCTGTATATACCTTCTCGGATGTATCCCACCATATTTATCTAATATGTGTATATTTAGATATAAAAACATGATTGATTTAACACTTTTTCCCCCTAACAAGTAGTAAACAATTGTAGTAGTCAAAGCAGTTGTTCACTAATATTCAGTATGTGTACTGGATGATATATTTGAACAAGCAGTAGACATTTGTACAGCTCAAATGCCTTAGTTGTTAAGTGCTGTGACTATAGATTAGAAGGCCCTGGGTTCAAGGGCTGTTTATTTTGTTGCTAGGCAGAACAAGGACTGTTGGATACAGAGTGGTTAAGGCAGTTTTGAGCGGTTTTAAGTGGGTTTGCATGGGTTTGCACAACGATAAGCAGTGCTAACGTACGGTTAAATGAAAAGGCGCTTACACTGTGTAGGCTTCACTTACCTGTGTGCAAATATGCTTAGCATTTACATTTAAGCAATGTTTACACCTGCTAAGCATAGCTCAGCCCTGGTAACCAATGATCACATTCCAGTCTGATAAAATAGCAGGGTAATGACATCTTTAATAAGTGTATTTAATTCCATATACATAACATGCATCTATGTGATGTCATTACAGTAGCAGGGGGTGTGAGTAGACTGTATGGGACACCTGAGTATACATGGCTAGTACCACAATCTTTTCTCTTTGTATGTGTTTCATATATGGGTAGTATCCCAGGTTATATGCAGTCATGCTTGCATGTATTGTATCATTACATTACAACTTTTAACAGTGCTTTTCCAACTAAGAGTAGATTGCAGATTTTAGTACTGGAACCATACACCCCTGCATGCAAAGCTGGACTCGTGTTCTTGGTGTGTGAGCTGCATGTTACTAAGTATCTCCTACTGGATATTGATTTGATATGTTGATATTAACTGTAGACTACTATGTGTTTAGGACATGTCAATGAGGGCTGCTGCCATGTAGTAATGGCATACCTATCAGTGTCAGGCATCTATCTGTGAAAACATTCATCTTAATGCATAACCTGTTGGCTAGCTAATTTCTGTCTGTCCTCTATACAGATGTGTAGATGTCAGGTGTCCATCTTGGCTGCTTACAGGCAATCTATGATTGACTGACACTGACATGTATACCCAGCTGTGTTATGAATGCCACAACTAGGAAGCCCCACCCCGTATGCACCACATGCCATGGATACCTCAACCAGACTACCACAGTCAGCAGAACATGCATGGGTACAGGTCTCTAACCCAGACACTGGTCATGTTATGTAATATATGTTGCATACATGTCAATTGGACCACCTCACTGACCATCTGCAAGTGAAAAATAGATAACTGGATGCTGAATTTAACTGTCACCCTGGGGATCACTCATGTGGCATCGGTTAATAGATGGCCTGCTGGAAAATGTAAGATAGCATGATATCAGTGTAACCAGATGCCTTACTCTTCTCTTCTCTCCATGGACATTAGCCTTGTACACACCTAGGAACACCTGCACCTACGGATCCCAGTACTGACAAATGTGTCAGTGTATATTATTGAGAATAACAGTTTCTGTGTGTCTGTAAACTTGTAGTTGACAATACTCTAAGGGCCTTCTCACCCACTACACCCCCCATCGCCATACTTAGAAATGGCCGCTGCTGTAATTGACGTTAAATGTACCTTGTTACACTCTTCACCCTATGGGCTACCTGGAGCTTGCAGGATCAGCATAACACTGTTCTACAAATGGGTAGATAGGCGTGGGTTACCCTCTGAGTCCTGTCAAGTGTGTGTATGTGTATGAGTGTGCATATTTGTAGGAGACAGCATTCTGAGGCCACATTCTCAAAATACAATAAAACTTGCCATACATTATAAGGAATAGTGACGTTGCTGACATTAGGAGAGCAATGACAAACCCTCACCCTTCAATCTCTGTGGCATGTGCAATAAATGCATATCCCTGTAGCAGCACTGATTAGATAGACAAGGGGTTGTATTGCAGTCCTAGTCAATGTGTGATTTTGGGTATGTCAGAGCATTATCATGGGTTTCAGTGAATACAATATCCAATGTGGGGTGTGGGTGCTGGGTATACTGTCTTTACAGTTCCCTGTAGTAGTACTGATTAGATAGACAAGGGTAGGGTTGCCACCTTTTCAAATGCCCAAAGTGGGACAATTGTGGTACAAACATCAGATTTTGCAGGTCAAAACATACCCACGGCCAGTACAAGGGACAGAACTTCACTTTTTTGCGTAAATAAAAGCTTATTCTTGTAGCATTTTATTTGCTTATTCTGTTTCTTAGAACATTTATATGTTTCTGGTACAGAATAACTGTTTTATGCAACTATTACATAAAATATAGGAAATAATTTTGCCCTAATATCTCAGGACATTTGTCATTTTTACAATTTTTTTGCAGGACACAACTGCCCAAAGAGGGACTGTCCCTCGCAAAGTGGGACAGGTGGTAACCCTAGACAAGGGGCTGTATTGCAGTCCTAGTCAATGTGTGATTGTGGGTATGTCAGAGCATTATCATGGGTTTCAGTGAATGCAATATCCAATGTGGGGTGTGGGTGCTGGGTATACTGTCTTTACATAATGCTACCCCCAGTACATGTCCAAAGGTCCACTGTATGAGGACCACTGTCACCCTCAACCATTCAGCTAACTGATTACACTATCCAGCCCAATGATGCATGTGCTGTGTGCAAAAACTCTGCAACAGAATGGAATCACTGACAAGATAGCTAGCACTGCTAAACCCAGGTCTGTCAAATGTGTCTATGACTGTATGTGTTAGTCAAAGTGTATATGACAGTATATCATGCTATGTGTTGTTCATTAACACTCAGTACATCTCCATCCATACTGTACAAGACCTGGTGATGTTCTTCACTTAACCGGAAACTCGGGACACACCTCATCCTAAAAGCTCTGTGGTGTGTACAATTAAAGCCAAACACATTAGTAGCAATACGTACCTAGGTAGGGGTTCTACGCTCAGTGTTGCCAAGTAAGTGTGTGTGTATGTGAAGGGATATACTTCAGTTCGCAGAAAATATATGTCCCAGGAGATCATTTGTCCGAGAACTAACTGGCTAAAGGTAACATTTCAAAGCAATCATGTTATGGAAATACATTCAAGCAAAACTAGTAGTGTATGTGTAAATACCCTCTTCCCCACTGTACAGCTGTACAGCAATACAGGAGTTGGTATATATACATGGGTGTGGTTGTTGTGGCCACAGCCACCCGCACTGGGGTTATTGTTGTGGGTACCCCCCCCCCTTAGTGTGCTGTTGTACTGTACAGTTTATGTTAACAGGTTAAGTGGTTGTTAATCACACTATGTGTGGTTCTACGCCACCCCAAATCATCCAAAGTGGGGGCTGTGCCACCCACACTGGCACCCCTATGTTTACCAACTCCAGGATTGCACTACATTGGAGAAGACATATACCCTGCCAGTACCATCGTCAATGATATTAAACTGGTGAACTGATTATTTCCTGATGTGATGCTTTGGCAATTTGGTCTGGGTGGAATTACATAGGCCAAAATGAGTTCACTGCAAAATGAAGTACATCCTTGTGAACAGTATTCTCTGTGTATTGCATCAACCCCAAAGCGTGTGTGTGTGTGTGTGTGTGTGTGTGTGTGTGTGTGTGTGTGTGTGTGTGTGTGTGTGTGTGTGTGTGCGTATGTGTGCGTGTGTGCGTGTGTGCGTGTGCGTGTGTGTTATTCACGGACATTTGGTGTGTGCCACCCAGTACACTTACAATTTTCAACTGTAAAAGAACTGCTGACATCAGCCACCATGCACTAACCTGTATACACCCCTCAGACCTGTCAGCCATGTGGCACATGCAGTAACTGTTATACAGACCTGTTACTTGTGTTCAGCTGTACCCGGGATATGACACAGTCAATGTGTCACCACAGTGCTACATGCCTTGTAGGACAGGACAGCAGACCAACATCCTGATGACACATAGACACCTAGAACCCAAACAGAATACATTATGGAGAACACAATCAGTCAGTGTTAATAACAGCTATAATGCATAATGGCAGGACAGCTACACACCCTGATGTGTAAGCATTAATTATTCCAGCTGAAAACACATTAAACAGAATTACATTGCTAAACATTAGGACATTCACCCTGTGCATCAGAACCATATCAGCATGTCCCTGCATTGATGATATGGATGACAGGGATGTGGCACAGGTATCATCATATGCACAGGGTGTGTTGTGGGTTTGCTAGAGGCCTAGGCTGAGCCATTTGGTTGACATCATGTGTGTGGGTTAGGGGGTTCTTTATTAAATGGGCTGTGCAGATGTGGTGCATGTAGGTATGGAGGTGCCCTAGCTGTGTTGGTGACGTTTGTGTGTATGTATGCACATGTTTGCCATGTGGCTGCCCTATAGAAGGGATTGTTGGACAGCTGCAGACCATACATGGCAGGGTGTACAGTTCACTGTCTCTGGCCACGGGCATGGGAACTGTGCCTGCCAGGTGTTTCACGGGCACTACCAGGCAGAAGCCCAGATATGGTACTCTCCCCTGATGATGACAATTGTTCACTGGATCCGCATCCCTCTTGGGACCGGCCAGGACCACATGCATGTGGCTTGCTGCATTGTGGTGTGGACAGCACCCCCCCCTGCAGTGCTGCTGCTGGTACTGCCACTAGGGGAACGGCCGTGAGTTGTCGCATGTCTACGTAGAACTCCACCTGTTGGTGTTGCTGACCTACATCCACATGGCCACTGCCCTACTCCCACCACAAGCTCTACCACAGACACCACACAGTTGAGGATTCCCACCATCTCACCCAACCATCTACTCATGACCTCTGCAAAATAGTGGTGGACACCTGCAAAATCACGGATGTTGTCAAGTACAGCAGAATGAGTAGCCCTCTGGAGCCTCAGACTCTGTATGGTCTAATGTTCCATACATGTCTGTGCCTCCATGATAGCTCGAACCATGCATCTGGTGACACCTGCTGTGGCACTTCTGCCAGGGGCATGATGGCCAGCAGCCCTTCTATGAACACCCCTGTACATCTGCCTGTGTGGTACCTCACTGGTCATCCAACTCACACTTGCCATAGTCCCCACACTGTCCTGTCCCATGCCACCACCTGCCAACTGTCCCTCATCTATGGCCACTGGTGATGGAGTATGTATGGGTATTGTGACTGTGTGTGGGGATGGGGAGGATAAAAGTGGGATGTCAACTGATAGCACAGCTTCAGCCCCTGACAACCTTGTCTGTACCTCACCATGCCTATCATCATTGTCAGAGTCTGTATGGACACTAACATCAGTTTGCCTGCAGGAGGGACCCTGACCCACCTAGCCACCTGTGAGGGGCAAACAAAAAATGTAATTTAAGACCTGCACATTATGGTTTACCTCTACACACACTCACACACACACACACACACACACACACACACACACACACACACACACACACACACACACACACACACACACACACACACACACACACACACACACACACACACACACACACACACACACACACACACACACACACACACACACACTTACAGGTGAGGTGGCACAAAGATATTACACAGACCTTTCATTGCCCAACAGTCAACATGCATGACATATGGCACTCAACAGCATGCACTGCAGCCATACTCAATCCTTGTTACCAACATTATACATCT
Organism: Protopterus annectens; assembly: GCF_019279795.1. Classification (NCBI taxonomy): domain Eukaryota; kingdom Metazoa; phylum Chordata; order Ceratodontiformes; family Protopteridae; genus Protopterus; species Protopterus annectens. The sequence continues at coordinate 1,486,658,527 of NC_056746.1, forward strand.
CTGTGATGCATGAGCTGTGTTAGTAGGTGATGCTTCTTCCCCTGGAACACACTGCATCCATGTACACAGTATTGCTGTGCACCTATACAGCACACTGGCATGTACGGTGCACCATACCTCATGAGTGTACACACCATTGCTGAATGTGTATATGTGTGGCAGTTATGTTTGTTCTGTTGCTCACAGCCCCTATGTGTTTGTCTGACACATACCTGGGATGATATGAGGACTGATGTCAGTAGTTAATGCCTGACCTCTGATTTGCAGATCTCATCATCAGCATTGCATGTATGAGCAATAAAATCAGATCACACTGACAACCATCAAAGCTTAAAGTGGACATAAGGAGTGTACACACCCTTGTTGACATGCCAGCCTCTTCCATGATATAAAATGGGGCCACAATACTGCATATGTTAACATTATACACACCTGATATGTGACATATGACCTGTGCAATCCAATGCAGTATCAAACAAATGTGTTAGTCGTGCAGATGCTGAATGAGATGCATACAATATGTGGGTTGCATAAGTGTGCACACCCTTAACACAATGGTTTGTTGCAGCACCTGTTAACAGAACTACAACAGTCACTATTCCTAGAAGGGATATACTAGCATGGCCCATCTTCACTTGCCATTATTTGGTCACTCTGCCCAACAATTGTCACCCAGCTCTGCCAGATTGCAAGGTCAGCTCATGTACACAGCCCTTGGAGGTCACACAGTGCCTTCGCTATTGCTGTGGGGTCAGGGTTATGTCTTACACAATTCATGACCTTGACTATGTTCAGATACAGCCACTCTTAGCAAGCTTTGGATGTATGCTTCAGTTAACTGTTGTGTTTCAGGATGACACCCCTCCCCATCCTCAACCTTATTGCAGATGCTTGACAACTATGGGACAAACATGAGTGTTATTTTGCAGTGTTACAAATTTCGAATGCCATGTCTACTGGCTAATGTTCCTGCTAATGAACAGCAAACCTAAAAGTGTACACTGGCACCAGTAAGGTAAAAATAGGGGTGGTGGCCCTGAGGTGGAGTGAGGTGTCACTTATGCACCACATGTATCTTTATGACTTCTGTCTGTAGGTTTCAGCCTTGGTCTCATGACACCATTGCACATTGAAACACATGCCTTTGGGAGACTTGATGTTATGCATATGCTACCTGTAGAGAGCCCTGGATGATGTTTCCTGTGAAACAACTCTTCTGTCTGATTACCCTAACCCATAGCCACACTTATGCAGATTCCAGGCAATTGTTGACACAGGTACTGCACAGGCAGTACTTGCTAGAGATTCCTGCAAGTCCCTCAGAGTTGCTGCATGTTTTTGGGCAGCCTCCATGACCAGTTTGCAACATGTGTTGTCATCTGTTTTGGATGGACATCTGTTTATTTTCTACATTAATGTTGTCCCATATTTCATGCACACATACATGACTGTCTACACTGTTTGCCATAGTATATGCAATGGTGAGGTAAGGCTACTTTTCTCACTCCTGAGTGCTACCTTTCAGATATGGGATCCATTTCATGGTTTGTAAGACATGTGCAAGTCACGGCTGCCTCTGTTGCAGGTGAGTGGGCAAATGTCATGGACATACTTCTTGGACAGCAGACCATTACTTGGTGTGACATTGAGGCCCTGTATTTGATGGAAGGTGAGTACTCAAGAAGAGTGAATGCTGTCAGTACCTCACAAGCTGCTTCCACAATATGTTATTTGGAGTGTGGTGAACACACATATGCTTCCAGTGCTTGTTAAGGTATGTATTCCCCATATTTGTTGTCCAACCATTGGCTTACATATTACATATTCATTGCTCATGTTAGGATCACATTACAGGTTGTAAAAGGTGTGGAATGTGATATTGTGATTTGCCATCATTTAGATCAGGAATAGTTGCCATTGTAACAGTGGTGTATACGCTGTTGTAGCCACTTGTCCCACCATTATGTTCATCTCTGTCCACACATCTTGCACTGATAGTTTGTTAGGTATACTGCATGACTCTTACATACCCTTCAGATATATCACCATGGTGACCACTGTGATGCAGTGCAGTTAACAGCAACAATAAGTGAACATGTGCAGCATGCATTATGGGTAGGTGTGTTAAATGTGTGCATGGCAAATAGCATGGCCATAACATGGCCAGTGTATTGGCAAACCTGAACAAAACAACTCCATACCCACCAGCTACAGGCTGCTGCCCAGTTGTATACCAGAGGGACCTAAATAGTTGTGTGAGAGACGTAATGTCAGTAGCCACACCTGTGGCACTGGTACAGGGTGGGAGTAGCATTTCATTACATCAAGAGTACAAACCCACAATACTAGAGATTATGCACATCTGTTCATTACTACACTGCAGCAACAGACTATCGTATCTACATGCATATGTCAGATAAGATAGTCTGTTGCTGCAGCGTAGTAATGAACAGATGTGCAGTACAAACCCACAGTACTAGAGATCATTACTACACTACAGCAACAGACTATCTTATCTGACATATGCATGTAGATACTTTACAGATGAAAATGGATAAGCAACAGTGGTCTATTAATGTGTTCTGGCCTTACCTGCACACTCCTTGTCCACTGTGTGGGTGGCACCCACCTCCACAATGCTCTCTTCAGCTTGCTGGATTGGCTGGCAGGTGGGTGCCCAAAGGCTGATGAGGAGCTCCTCAGCATGTGAAAGTGGGGGCTGGATGGCATGACCCCACCTGTGGCTATCTGGTCCCTCTTAACTGCAGCAGCATGCTGACGGGCGTGGTGGATCAGATATGTGCAGCGATGCCACACCTGCTTATAATTGCGGTTGTGGCAGGCTGACATAATTTATCCTGTGGATGAGCTTGTTCCACAGGGCAGTCCTCTCCTGCAGATCCCAGGCCCAGCACCCAAAGAGGATGGAATGATGGAATATGAGGAACTGGATTATTGTATCATTTTCCAGGGGAGTGTATGCGGGCAGACATTCCCAGGACATTTTACCTGGAAGATATAAACAGGAAAAAAGGTCAGAGGACCTCATACAGGTATCCACGTGCACATCAACAGTTGGTATTACTTGCAAATAATCCAGACTACACCATAACACTGTAAGATATCATGGCTTGTACATCTTGCATTACAATCCTGGCCCTAACCTGTCCAGTTCCCCCAATGTTGGACACTTAATGCATAATCCACTACACACCATTCATTTCTGTGTAGAGGGATGACAGTGGCCATCTTCCATGTGGACGGTGTGTGGATGATGGCATAAGTGCATTTGACTGTAGTGTGTGATGGGACTGTGAGCACATGCCTGTGTTCATGTAGGAGGCAAACTGTGATGTTCTCATGCCCCATGGAAACTGGCTATTTCTGCCACCAGTCGGCATTATGTCCATGCTCACCATTTATGCGGGCAGGATTGTGGGTGATGTTCATATCCCCCTGTACTACTATTGTGGACAGAGTGCCACTGTTCCCACCTATCCTGTCTGATGCAGGTTGCCTGTATCCATGGCATGTGTTTATGAGGTGTGCTTTACCCCCAGTAAAGGCTGACTTGTGTAAGTGGCTCTGAGACTGAGTACATATGTGTAGACATGGTTGCAATTGGCCTTGGTGGTTTAGATATGTCTGATTTCTAGTCATAGTCAGCCTTACAGGAAGTCACCTGTGAACCTACATGCTTGCTCAGATAGAGGTGCACTTGCTTCCAAGTTGTGGTCTGCATCTATGTGTCCCTGTACAGCCACTATAGCAACATATTATGTGCTTTGTGTCTTAATGGTGTCTACCAAGGGGGATTACTCTATTGTTGGTGGAGGATGGTTGTACAGGTAAGGTACTGCTGATTCCATAGAGCTACAGTGCATATGAAGTGTACACACCCCTGTTACAATGCATGGCACTTGTGCAATTGGAACATGACCACACAAAAGCACATGTCAACACAATCCCCACCTGTGATGTGTCCTATAGCCTGCTCAGTTCAATAGGGAACATAACAACCTGCCCTGTGGAAACATATAGGTTCATAGGTTCATAGGTGTGTACTAGGCTAATGGCCCTGGAACCTTTACAAGCCTAGCCCATGGGATTACCCTGGCATTGTGCCACCCAGTCCTTCTGTTGAGTAAAGCCACTGGAGTGATCCCTGTGGTGAATTTTCTATTTCTCATCCTCTCATCAGGATTTCTCTTGAAGAGGGCCAGTGAGGTGCTCTGCTTGACATGTATGGGAAGTCTATTCCATATCGTGGGCAATCTCTGGGTTATGAACCTGTCCCTCCAGCATATGGGAAATAATACTCAGTGCAGTAAGCCAGTTTAATGTGTGTGCACACCCTTACACTGGTACGTTGTGTAAACACCTGCTGAAATGATTACAGCATCAATTTGTCTTGGTTTGTACTCTAACGTCATATCACATCCTCACTTGGCAATGGTTGTTCACCTTCCATGAAACAGCTTTGTTTCTTTTTCAATAGAATTGTACAGGTTATGGGTCACATTTGAGGTGAGAAACGTTTTGACATGACTTCCTGTGGTCTCATTGACATACAGCACACAGACCTGGCATTCCAACAGGGGTGTGTACACTTTGATATCCAGTGTATATGGGTGTTGATATAGATGTTAGTGGTAGGCATGGACAGTGGATCATAACAAAGTTGTACACTTCTCTGATTACTACGTGATAAGCATGCCTACTGTAGTACCCATATCAGTGTTATGGCAATGCAAAAATCAGTAGCAGTACACATTTTATTTTGCTGATACAGTGACAGTGATATTACACACATGTGCAACATGCACATCCTATTTTCCAGACTGCTTGTGACCCATGTTATTAATTTTGTGCCTTTCAGCTCAACATACGCATACATACACATGTTCAGGGGATACCTGGTACACATTTGTGTTCTATGTCATTATGGCACACTGTATTTACAGTCTTGCAGCTCAATCATACATCTCAACCTGTTATACCAGGACTTCTGGTCATTGGTCCACTCCCACTGGATGACAAAACAGGGAAGTCAATTTCGATAACTTATCAATATAGCTACCATAACACAAGTATATGTGTAAGTGACTACAGATATTTGTCACAACTGTGAACTTTGTCCAGAAAAACACTATACAGATGAATGTTATTAATTCAATATATCAAATGCAGTTTAACACACACATCTGCAACAGTGCTTACTATGCTCATGCCCTATATAGGTATCCTAGATTTACAATACAAAAATGTATAATACTCATATTCACAGGTAACATATGGATATGGGGAATATCCCATTAACTGGACTAGCAGTGGCACAGACATGACTGTTTGACAGACACTCTAGTGGTTGCCATATGTGATCTGTCCTTTCCCAGGGTGTGTCAGGCTTCTCAGCTGTGACCCAACCTAACCACCTCTTAGAGCATTACATGTGGACAAAGCCTAACATTAGGGGGGTTATATAGGGACAGATCATAGATATGCCTATTTCAAACCTATGAAGTTTGTGTATGATACATTTCACATTACCATGACTGTTCTGAAGGTGGTGGGGTCTGAAACTCATGCGTCTGTCATGACTTCATTACTTCCACCTTCAGCTATTTTCCAGACAAATACAGATGCTTGGAGGAACAGATCAAATGCTATGATGGCTAAATCTTGGCAGTCTATGCAGATCTGCACAGTTGACAGGTATGGCCCACTGCAGACAGAGCCAGATGCAATATCCATAGCATTTGTTCAGCGGGACATCATTACAGCAAGTATTGATGGCAAATATACATCTTTCTTGATCATCTATCCCATTATTACAGACCAAGTGCTACATTCAATTACATGCTTACACGTTTCACATACCTGGTTTATCTTCAGGTTCCTTCTGTGTACAGGATGTCTTCCCGTTTCTTATTTCAAGGTTTTGTTTATGTTTTTTTTTTTTTGGTGTGTGTGTGTGTGTGTGTGTGTGTGTGTGTGTGTGTGTGTGTGTGTGTGTGTGTGTGTCTCTCTCTCTCTCCACTACTGGGATCAAACTTGTTTGAGTAGGTTGAAGCATGGGTTTTGTAGGTGATGCTCATGTTCAGGTGATGGCTTCTGCACCAATTGCTGTTCCCCACTTGCTAATTGCATGCAGGCAGCTGTGTAGGTCTTCCAATAGCCAATGTAATAGCAACCCACTACTATAAATAACTATATCATGTGGGAGTTGTCCCTTTACCTTTCCTGTATGGAAGACATCCTTCCTGTGTGTGGGCAGCAGTGTTACAGACAGCAGGTAGCAATACCTCTTACAACCGGACTTGTTGACACAGGCCAACTACATGTTTGTGTAAGGTTCCAGACCTAGGAACAGTGCATGAGTATTTTTGTTATATGCATTGAATACTGCTAGTTTTACAGGGTTTGTGTGTACATGCTAGTTTTGCATTGAATGCAGTCTCTTTGCATAGCTCTCAACTGTGAGCCTATCCACATGATGGCCAGAGGACTGGCTGTTATGTTTTGTCTGTTCCCCACACAGGTCTTGACCCTGATATATCAGTGGCATTCTCTCCATTGATTGCTATCAGTACATGGCAACATCCATTTGTGTTTCTGACTTCATATTCCAGAGTAAGGGTATGTTGCACCCAGTCCTGTACCACCAGCAACTTTCACAGTGTATAACAGCAATATTTCAAATATGGCCCTGTGTTTCCAGCCTCTGTCATCCACCTGTATACCAGGTTTTGTCCAGATGTCATGCAGTAAGATGTTGATAGGTAATGGTCTATCATTATTTAGTGCGGACAATCCTGCTATCATTCCAGTGATGCTGTGGACCCTCACACAAGTTGTGGGGTAGGTTCCATATATATGAGGGCAACAGCTGGACAAAACATGTGTGACCCTGTACAGTCTGGAGGTCACTGTATGGAGAACACTGTTATATGCCCTTGTAAGACATTTTATGGGGGAAGGGTATTACATGTTTTTAACCTAGACTGTTACAACATGTGAGGGATATCAGTAATAAGAAACATTAAGGTATATGGCTGTACATTTTCATATGTTTCACCATGGGAATAGTGGTGGGCTAGAGCTTACTGTCTTACACACAGTTCTATTTTTCAGTGTGATAGTGATGTTTTAAGTTAAGCATTGTTATGTAACAGATACATTTACATTGTGACAAATGATACTTTCCCCCCTGGGGGGTTGAGTACAGAGTGTAATTGGAGACTGTTGAACTACATCTGTAATTAATTGTTGATTTATTCTTATCTTCAAGGCAAGTGTGTTTTTTACTGTTGTACTACTTGAAGGCTTTAGCCTAGACAGCAAAGTATGTTATGATTTGAAGATTACTGTATCATATGTTTTCTTTGAGAGCTGGATTAACCAGATATTATGTATTTCAAACACCTAAATGCTATAAGAAATGGCATAAACAACTGAAATAGTACACAAATAAACATTTATATGTAAGCAAACTGTGTGTGGTGTCATGTCCTTTGCATTGTGTGTGGGTATATGTTTCATGCAATAATTCTCATTTGTGGGAAAGAATCAGACACAGACCATTTGAAAAGGTGGCAACTGTCGAAATAATGGCTGGTTGATATACTGTGCACCCTCTATATATACTCTCTTTATATATAAGTATTTATATATTTGTGTGTGTGTGTGTGTGTGTGTGTGTGTGTGTATATATATATATATATATATATATGTGTGTGTGTGTGTGTGTGTGTGTGTGTGTGTGTGTGTGTGTGTGTGTGTATGTATATGTATCATTAGAATGTTTAATGCTTCCACATTGTACATTCTCTATGATAGACTGACTGTTCTGTATGATATGTTAGAGAAATAATCCCGCCATCTTACAGCTGAGATGGCTTACTAGTAACTTGTGGCTATGTTGTGCAGGAAGGATCCTGGGTTCAAGACTTGCAAGTGCTGGTTATTTTGTTGCAAGGGAGATAAGTTCAGCTGTGGAGGAAGGGATAATGGCAATAATTGCAAGATATCCCTATTTGGAGCCCCTTCACTCCCATTTACAATGCCTTTGGTCAGATGTTTTGCAGTGAGAGGTTCAGATTGTGGATCCAATGTCTGAATGCACTACATACATATATATATATATATATATATATATATATATATATATATATATATATATATATACATATCTATATATATATATATATAGATATATATTAGATATATAGACATGTATGTCTACATATATATATATAGATATATATATATATATATATATATATATATATATATATATATATATATATATATATATATATATATATATATATAAGTTTACAATCACATAGTGTACATCAGGTAGCAGAACCATTAGTGCGAGTACTATATTGTCAAACCTTACAATATTGAACAGTCACTATAGAAAGGTTTGACAGTGTAGTGCAGATCGCACTATAGTGGGGAATTGGGGAATGTACCCTTTCTTCAGTGTAGTGCAATCTCGGAGTATGTATATATCAGTAGGGGGTGTGGGGGCACAACCCCCCACATGGGGGGTGCAGGGGGGCTTGCCCCCTTCCAAAACATGTTAACATATGTTTAGCGGCTAAGAGAATTTCAGTGAAGTTAAAATGTTTGACATTCGGCTTCACTGAAATGCTGAGTTCGTCATTTACTGTGGTCAATGTTGTGATTTCCGAACATTTTCTTCGGATATATGCACTTTCGGCCACAGTAGTATCAAATGTGATAGTAAACCATAAAGATATATATATATATATATATATATATATATATATATATATATATATATATATATATATATATATACAAATATACATATATATATAAATACATTTTCAGTACTGTGGTAACTTGCTGTGGCTCTGGTATAGAAAACAGTAAGAATAAGGCCACTGTGGATGAACTTCACTGCAACAAGTCCAAACAGCAAAAATAGATTTGTAGTGAAGAAACACAGCCTAAGTATAAAACACATAAACTTTAATAAAGTTAAGTGCTTTCACATCTGATATGATGCTTCTTCAGACCAAAAGAAACTCTTCGCAGCTCAGCTTATATAGTTACAACACAATTAACCAATTAATCGTTCAGTCAAATCCAAATTAAAAAAATTATTAAAAGCATACATAAATACATTCCTATTTCAAACTTCTATTTTTCAGGTAAGGCTTTATTGATGATCTATCATTTAAGCCAGGGAACTGACCCACTTGAAATTCAATAATCCATTTAAGCTCCCTTAGCTCAGTAATATTTCTTATATCACCTAGCCTAGGTCCTAACTCTACACACTCTATCACTTTAAAGTTAAAGGTATGGGACTGATCAAGAGATACTTAATGCTTAGCTAAAGCACTTCTGTTTATATCTCGCTTATTCATTGTTAAGAGATGTTCCCTAACACATTCTCGAAGAGCATGGTTTGTCATACCTACATAAAAACAGCTGCAGGTATTACATTCAGACAAATAGATTAAATTCTTTGTATTGCAATCTGCTGATATTTTGAAAAAGTACTAGTACTAGTACTTTAGTACTAAAGTTGTATCAGAAACCATGTTGGAAGGATTATATTCTATCAAGAGATAGTATGCATCCTTCGTATTTATATATATATATATATATATATATATATATATATATATATATAGGGACAAGGAATGTGTATCTCTAGACTAGATACAGATGACAATAGATTTGAATATGGCATAAATAAATTTAAAAGTGATTTGTCACAAAGGAGATATAATAGTAAAGAAATACAAGTAGGGATAGAAGAAGTGATTCAACAAAGAAGAGGACATGCCACAAACTAATACTATAGATAGTTATAAATTTGAAAATGATGTAGTTCCCCTTAGGTTGCAATATTCTAGTAATATTGATCAAGTAAGACATGTCATAGAGAAAAATTGGTCAATATTGCAGTCTGATGAAAAAGTACAAGAAGTAGTGGGTCATAAACCAAAGTTTGGTTATAAAAATAAAAAGAATTTGATGAGGCTGTTATGTAATGCAAATAATGGCATAACAGAGAATTTAGAAGCAGGCTTAACCCTGTGTGGGAAATGTAATGTATGCAGTGTTTTGGCTGCACATAGTGAATTTATTCACCCCCACCACTAGGAAGAAGTACTTTTTTCAAAATAAAAGTTAAAAGATAAAGAAGTTGCAGAGTTCCATGACAGGTTTACCTTTTATTTTATGATAAAAAAGAAGTGAGCGCTTTCACGATCTACCCAGATCGCTTCTTCAGACTGTATTACAATGACATACTATTAAACCAAATATTTTAAAGCTTTGATCATTAACACATTACAATTAATTAGTGTTAATTATCTAATTTAAGACATAATAACTGATATATAAATTGTTTGAAAGATTTTTTTCAATAAAATTTAAAAACACAAACCTTCATTACTCATCATTGACATTGCATCACATTAACTTCTGCCATATTTAAATCAAATATGTATAAAAAAGACAGCAAAAGTAAAACATCTCCAAAATTAAACATAAAAATATCAAACAGAGCATTTTCCTATAGAAGTATATATATGTGTTGTTCTAATATGATAGACCTCCTATCTAAACTAAAACCTTGGGGGCCTTGATAGAAAGGGGGATAAAGTGTGTATATGAATTCACACTTAAAATCAATAAAAGTAAAATACCTAAAACAGAAGCAGCATATTGTAAGATGAAAAATGGAATTTGATTAAATAAAATCATGGAAAAGCATAAGTATCTTTTTAGCGTTTCAGATGTTGTGCCCTTAGGAAGGGTTTGCGTGATACTGCGTCGTTTATCCCTGGATGTTTATCAGCATTCAATTTTATTATCCATTTTTGTTCAGATTCTTCCATTTTATGATGCTTACCTTCTTTTTGAACATGTTTAGCTAAAGCATTAGTCTCTTTACCTGTTACAATATCTCTCGTATGTTCTAAAATTCGTTCTTTCAACATCCTATTTGTTTTACCTATATAATATGCTTTACATATTTGACAAAAACTAAAATATACTATATTATATGTTCTGCAATCTGCATATAAATTTGCTTCTATTTTGAATTTATTTACTGGATGAATAAAGGTAGTACAAGAAAAAATATATCTACATGCTGTGCATCTTCTACAGGGGTAGGTACCTTTCCTCTGTGATGTAACTTCATATATAATATTGTATGATTTATAACATAACTGCCTTTTTAAAGACTTTTTATAAATAAAGGAAACGTGTGGTACAGAGTCTATCACTGTTTCTAATTCTTTGGATGCAGTTAAGATGTTCCAATTCCTTTTGAAAACATCACAAAACACATTTATATTGTTTGTATAGATAATAGGGAAACATAATCTTGTATCATTTTGATGTCTATCCCTTGTCTCTTGATCTTCTAGTCTCTCAGAAAAATAAGGATGACCTTTCATTCTTCTTTCAGCCAGTGCTTCATTAACACATGCGTCTATTTCTGATTTAAGATAATCTCTACTAATAAACTCATCTTTCAGTGTTTCAGTTGCCTGCATGAGTTCAGTATCACTGTTATATATTCTCATATTCCTGATCATCTGTCCTTTTAAGACATTTCTACTTACATGTCTAGGATGCATACTACCTTTATGCAGTAGGCAAATTTTCCTTGTCGGTTTCCTATATAAACTAGTTTTTATATCTCTTATATCAGATTTTTCAACCGTTACATCCAGAAATTCAATTTTATCATAGGAATATTTATAAGTAAATTTCAAGAAAGTTGTTGTTGTATGCAAATAATTTATGAAGTCAATCAATTCAATTTCTGACTTCCCCCATAAAATAAAATGGTCATCCACAAACCGTGTGTACCATAACACATATTTACTGTACTTATGTCCTTGTAATAGACAAGTGTTTTCCCATTGCACCAATACTAGACTGGCGTAGCTATTGGCACAAGCAGTGCCCATAGCTACACCTATCTTTTGTAAATAGTAGTTATCACCAAAGTTAAAAACATTATTCTCTAAAACTATCTCTAATAATCCACATATCATTCTTATTTTATCATTGGGGAATGATTGCTTACTTATTAGTAGTTCTCTAATTTTTTCAATTCCCCATTGGTTGGGAATAACTGTAAAGAGGGAGTTGATGTCAAGTGTAACTAGCAAAAAACTTTGATGTAAATCCTTTGTTTGTATATACAATTTGTGTAAAAAGGTCTTAGTATCTTTTAAAACTGAGTCACATGTATCTAATACAGGGTGTAGGGTCTTCTCTATGAAAATGGACAATGGCTCTGTAGCCCAACCTTTACTAGAGACAATGGGTCTCATGGAGGGGGGGGGGCACGTTAAATTCTTGTGAATTGTTGGCAATCCATATATAATAGGAATAATAGGATGCTCCATTCTGAAATATTTAAAACGTTCTTCTGAAAACATATGTGTCATTAACATATCAAAGAGATAAAATACAATCCTAACACTCCTTTTAAAATAGTGTTACTAATCTGTATATATGTTTCATCATCAAAAAGTAATTTCATCATTTGCTCTATATAAAAACTTTTATCCATAACAATAATGCCACCACCTTTGTCTGCTGGTCTGATTACAATAGATTTCATGTTACATAATTCATTTAATGCAGCCATTTCATCTTTACTTAAATTATTAAAATGCTGTGGTCTATCATGCTCAAAAACTTCACAGATCTCTTTTTCACAGGCAGATATAAATGATTCTACCATAGGGTGTGATTTGGGTATAAAACTGCTAGGTTTCTTATAACAATCAAAAGGCACATCTGTATTTTTAAATATTGTTTTGAGAGTCAGTGTCCTACCAAACAGTTTTAGTTCTTTTATTAATTCAACCATCTCAGTTTTCTGCGCTGGTATAAATGATAAACCTCTATTTAAAACTGCTAAATGCACACTTGTTAATTCAAATGAAGAGAGGTTAACTACCAGCCCCTTTGGTTCCAGCTGTGGGTGTTCATTCCTGTTTGTCCCGTTGCTGTTGTCTGATTGTATCGTATAGGAGCTTTCCGACCTCTGCTCCTTGATCTGTTCTTTATGGGAAGGTGTGTATTCATTATAAACGGCTCGATGGTAGTCCCATTTTATCTCCCTCAGTTGCAGTGAAAAAGGAGGTAAAAAGCCCTTTTTGAAGTTATTATTAACTGTACTCTTGGGGTTTTTATGTGCTGAATCATTCTCCATTGGTGTTTTATTTTGTTGCAGCTATATCGTAGCGGTTTGTGTAGACATTTTTTTTCAGGTGATTCATTTCCATTATGTGCCACTGCTCACTCAATTGGTGGATGCATAGATTCATCTTCTTGTTCTAATTGGTTTATTTGCTGGTTCCTGTTCATGTAGGATGGTATAAACCAAGCAAACACTGCCCCTGTTTGGAAATCATTCATATCACGCTGCAACTTTTTAGTTTTGATATTCTGCAATCTTTTTTCATATTGCAGGATGTTTTCATGTAAAATATCCATTTTGTCAGCTATCACATCCATACTAAAAGTAGCATACAATTCATCTTGTAACTCATTCAGTTCAGTTGCCAGTTCTTTTTCTTGCGGTGAGAAAAAGTCTATGAGTAGATGCATGTAATCATAGCTGAGCTGCAAGTTCAGTTGTTGCCACTTTTTTAATAATTGAGGGAACTGATCACCATATGTAGGCATAGTTAGTACCCTCAAATCTCTGGGTACTATTTTATATCTCAGTGATGCTTCCATATGGAATCGCTGCCACTGCAGCCTTTTTTTCAATATTCCTATATTTGTCTCGAAAAGCCATACTTGTTTCTTCATTGATATCCACAGAGTAGTCTTCTGAGAACACAGGTTTAGACACCAAAGGGTTATTGTCCATAGCTAAGATTCAATTAAGTCATTCTTTCTGTATACAAGTATTAGAGTTATATCCTTGTAGATGGTTGGATTCTGAATCATATCCTTCTGCCATGTCTCAGTCTTTCTCCCAACACAATAACGTAAAAAATGGACTGAGCACTGAGTTCACTCTGACAACAACATGAAAATACCAAAGTTAAAAGATAAAGCAGTTGCAGAGTTCCACAACAGGTTTACCTTTTATTGTATGATAAAAAAAGTGAGCGTTTTCACGATCTATCCAGATCGCTTCTTCAGAATGTATTACAATGACACACTATTAAACCAAACATTTTAAAGCTTTGATCATTAACACATTACAATTAATTAGTGTTAATTATCTAATTTAAGACATAATAACTGATATATAAATTGTTTGAAAGATTTTTTTCAATAAAATTTAAAAACACAAAGCTTCATTACTCGTCATTGACTTTGCATCGCATTAACTTCTGCCATATTTAAATCAAATATGTATAAAAAAGACAGCAAAAGTAAAACATCTCCAAAATTAAACATAAAAATATCAAACAGAGCATTTTCCTATAGAAGTGTATATATATATATATATATATATATATATATATATATATATATATATTGTTCTAGTATGATAGACCTCCTATCTAAACTAAAACCTTACCTTTAACTTTAAAGTGATAGAGTGTGTAGAGTTAGGACCTAGGCTAGGTGATATTAGAAATATTACTGAGCTAAGGGAGCTTAAATGGATTATTGAATTTCAAGCGGATCGGTTCCCTGGCTTAAATGATAGAGCATCAATAAAGCCTTACTTCAAAAACAGAAGTTTGAAATAGGAATGTATTTATGCATGCTTTTAATATTTTTTTAATTAGGATTTGATTGAATGATTAATTGGTTAATTGTGTTGTAAGTATATAAGCTGAGCTGTGAAGAGTTTCTTTTGGTCTGAAGAAGCATCATATCAGATGTGAAAGCGCTTACCTTTATTAAATTTTGTGTGTTTTATACTTCAGCTGTGTTTCTTCACTACAAATCTATTTTTGCTGTGTGGCACTGGTATGCAGAGCCTTGGGTTCGAAACTTGCAACAGCTGATTATTTTGTTGCTGGGTAGAACAAAGGCTGTTGGATACAGAGTGATTGTGGCACTTTTAAGCAGTTGTAAGCAGGTTTGCTCAGGTTTGCATGGCGGTAAGCAATGCTAACTTCTGGTTAAATATGCTTACAAACAGCTTGAAAAGTGTTTAATCTGTGTAGGCATTACTTAGCACCATGAAAACAGGCTTAATCCCACTTAATACTGCTTAAAAGTGCTTACTCTCACTTAACCCCATCATAATTTCTATAAAAGAAAAGTTAAAAGGGATGATAGGAAAGTGGTGAAAAAGGGGGCACAAAGAGGAAAAGGCAATAGGAAAAGTAGCTAGGGATGTGCAGGATGGGTGTAGGGAAGGTTCATAGCTGTCCATTTCTTCTAGAGCAACTATACATATATACTGAATTTGGAGGTATATTTGGACACTCAAACCCCTGAGAGAGGGGTGAGGACAACGATAATGTGTTGGTAAGCCAATTAGACCAGATTACATGTGCCCAGTGGACACATGTGTGAAATAGACAGCTATGTATGGGGCAACATTTTTTTTTTGGGAACAGGTTGCCCTTTTTTAAAGGTGAGAGTGGGATGTTGGGGAAGGATAGTAGGTATATTTGGGGAGGTAATTATACAAACTCCACTCCACACACATGTGGAGGTAAACACCTTGAATGGGGAGGAGTGTTTGAAAATGGGAAGCCCATGAGCCCCCAAATGGAAACACTGGAACTGAGGTTCCCACCCATGGGCAGTCACCACTGCACCTTCATGGCTCCAAAGGTGGCTGTGCTGGGGGCTGAGCAGGAGGGGCAGGCTGACCCTCTAATTGTGCCACGCGGCCCTCAAGCTGCTGTAGCAGATCTTCAAATTCCGTTCGGAGACTACTATGCACGAATCACCAGACCTGACTTCAGGTGACAGTATTCTGTCTGTACCCACTCCCAGGAGGAGGACAAGCACCATTCCCTGAGGCAGTTCCACCTGAAGGTGGTGCAATACCAGCAAATGAGGAGGTCCCGGTGTGGGTCCCTGATGTGCTGGGGTCAGGTGCCATGGCCAGATGAGGTGGGAGAGGTGGGTCTGCTGGGACCGGCCTTCCCAAATGTGCTATGATGTTGCAGTTTTAGAGCATATGTGGGTTAGTAATAGTCAACACAATCCAGGATTAGTTATAACAGCATGCATAGATATTCCCATTAACTCAAAACACCAGATCTGGAACAGTTGCAAGGCAAACAGAATACATGCATATATGGAACCATAGTGGCCATTACAACAGCATGCAGGTTACATTGATACCAACAGGCCACCAATGATAGTATTTCAACATGGAACATTAATAGAAACACATTTCAATATTTGTTGAACAATAGGACATATGTCCCAACAGTAGGTTTGGTGTAAACATACCCATTGATTTGTGTGTTTAGATTATTGTTGCAGATATAGTGGGGGGGGAGAGATGTCAATTAACAACTTATATATCCTTGCAGTACTCACAACTTTAATGATCATTGCTCTAATCATTACTGTACAGGTATTATTACAATACCCTATGGCCTTGGTTTGAGCAGTGGTATGTTTGTACACAGTGTATACTTCAGCTGTTTTATAGCTAAATTCTTACATCTCTTACCTGGTAGACCTGTGGAGGAAATGTTTGTTAACACTAGCTGACTGTTTTTACACATATTCCCAGATTCCTAGTTGTAATTAGGCACATACCTCTCAATCTCTTAATGTACAACATTTGGATAAAGCTTGACAATATGGGAGTACAAATAGGGACATATTTTGAATATTGCTCTTATAAACTTTTAGACAGTTGCTAGAGTAACAGGATTTGTTTTAATATACATTTTCTGAAGGAATTGACACTCAAATATATGTCATTATTTGTCGACAACAATCCTGACATCATCCCACTGATTTGCCAGGAAAAAAGATGAACAGGCCAAAACATGAGCCAAATATCTGGGCATTGTGGGAAAATCTGTACAGCTGAGAGATATGATTATGCATATAGCTTACTATCACTCCCAGGATTTGAAATATGGCTGTGTCTGCTAAAAATACAACAATTTCTGTTTCATCACAGTGAGGTATTTACACACAGCTGTCTGTTCATCCACTGTTATCTTTCTAAGTCTCTCTTGGTTGTACAATCTGACCTTGTAATTACAACAGTCTTATACAGACATTCCTAAACATATTTTTATGTAGCACAGGGTGAGAAACAGTGGTTGACACAACAGTACTATTCTGATATCAGATGTTGGTGAATGCTACATGTCAGGCCATACAATATCAGAGTAAACACTACCAGTCCAGGATTTAAAACTTTATTGACAGGCAGTTACAGTTTTCTTATCTGCAAGACCTGTGGGGGAATGTTTAACACTACCTGACTGTTTCTACACATATTCCCAGATTCCTAGCTAAAATTATGCACATACCTCTCAATCTCTTAATGCACACACTCTGGACAAAGCTTGACAACATGGGGGTAGGGAAATATTTTGAATATTGATCTTAGGGGGAACTGCTACAGTAACAGGATTTGTTTTAATATACATTTTCTGAAGGATTTGAGGTCTGAAAATCAAATGTATGCCATTATTTAGTGACTACAATTCTGAGATCATCCCATTGATTTGCCAGGGAGACAGAGGAACAAGCCAAAATATGAGCCAATTATCTGGACATTCTGTGAAAATCTGTACAGTTGAGAGTTATGATTATGCATACAGCTAACTACCACTCCCAGGATTCGAACCATGGCTGTGTGTGCTAAAAACACAGCAATCTGAGTGTCATCAGAGTGAGCTATTTAGAAACTGCTGTTTGTTCATTTAGTGTTTTATGTCTAAGTCTCTCTTGGTTGTACAATCAGACCTTGTACTTGCAACAGTTTTATACAGATATTGCTAGACATATTTTTTATGTAGCACAGTGTGGGTAACAGTGGTTAATACAACATTACTATTCAGAGACTCCAACTCTAAATGCCGTACAATATCAGAGTAAACACAACCAGTTCAGGATTTAGAACTTTATTGCCAGGCAGTTATGGTTTTATTGAAATATCACCTATATGTGACTATTACTGTCATATTGTCTTGTTTATTCAGTACAACCCATACACAGTTTTTATACTGCCAGGTGACTTTCTACTACTTTATATTTATTTGGTATGACTACTACAAACATGAATGTTATTCACCAGCCTCGAGACACAGCCTTTGCAACCTACTGGCATGGACTTCCTGATTCACAGCCCACTCAGCTGCAGCTGTAAAGGGAATATAGAAATATTTAGCCATACCTGTCCATCACATACACAGGCTGTACTTTGGTAAACAGTTATTGATATGAATACTTACACACTGCTGGGACATCACCCCTCTGCCTTGCTTCTTGGACCCACTCATCCAAGAGCTCCCTCTTCCTCCACTTCAAGTCGGAATAGTGGTGCTGGTCTTGCTCACCAGTCTGCAGGATACTGGTGGCACTGGTGAGATCATGGGCGAGATGGTCCCAGGCTTCCACTTTATATTGGGAGCCCTAGTACTAGCTTTGCAGCAGTCTCTCATCATGGTTATTTACCAGGAGTCCTACGATGACCTTGGACTCCTGTATGCCCCAGCGCTGCACCCATACGCACCTGCCATACTGCCTACAGTGGGAAGCTGCAACCAGTTATGAGCTGTACTCCAGCCTGTGGGGTTTAAATACAGCCGATTTTGAATATGCTGAGCTAAGTTCAGCTATGGGCAAACCTGCTTAGCTAAGGTTGGCAGTGCTTAAAGAGGCAGGTTCAGCACTGCTTACCAATGGGCAAATCCACTTAGCTGGGCTACTCATTGCTTAGCAGTCATATTTACACAATGCTCACACCTGGTAAGCAGAGCAGTGCAATGCTTAACATTGCTTATTTTTTATTTTATAGACTATCTGCTGTATGGGATTGATTCAGCATTCATTACATATTATAAATTTGTTTACTGTCCCTAACATTCCCTAATGTGCTTTCATTACATTTATTCATGTGTGACTATACTGTATGGGGCACTTGTGTTTGTATGGAGGTTTCACAACTTTATTAAACTGGCACCTCACATCTGGACTTACTACAGTACTCTGGTTAGCAAATATATGTTATTTAATAGCCAATAAAAAAAATGTTTATGTACTGCTTTCACATGTAAAATGCAAATTGGTTACAATGCAGAATCAAACCCAGCCACTGGGGATGCACAAGCCAGTGCATTTATTTGTGCTGGTCTCAAGCCCGATAAATGGGGAGGGTTGCAGCAGGAAGGGCATCTGGTGTAAAACTTTGTCAAATAATTAATGCGGACACCAGTAAATATTTACATACCAGATCGGTCGAGGCCCGGGTTAACAACGACCACCACCAGTACTGTTAGCCAACAGGGTGCTGGCAGAAATTGGGCTACTTTTGGCCGAAGGAGAAGGAGAAGAGGCAGAAGGCATGGCCAAAGGCAGGAAGAGAGGAGAAAGGCTAGGACTGTGGTAGTGAGTGTCAGAACTTTGAATGTTGGCAGTATGACTGGTATAGGGAGAGAGCTAGCAGATATGATGGACAGAAGAAAGGCTGGTATATTGTGTGTGCAAGAGACCAGATGGAAGGGGGGTAAGGCTAGATATATCGGAGGTGGGTTCAAATTGTTTTATCATGGTGTGGATGGGAGGGGAAATGGTGTAGGAGTTATCCTGAAGAAACAGTATGCTAAGAGTGTTTTGGAGGTGAAAAGAGTGTCGGATAGAGTGATGTTTATGAAGCTTGAAATTGATGGTGTAATGATGAATGTTGTTAGTGCATATACTCCACAAGTTCGGTGTGTGATGGATGAGAAAGAGGTGAGAGAGTGGTGATTGGAGCAGATTTCAATGGGCATGTTGGTGAAGGGAACAGAGGGGATGAGGAAGTGATGGGTAGGTATGGTGTTAAAGGAATGCAGAAGGTCAGATGGTAGTGGAGTTTGTGAAAAGGATGGACATGGCTGTGGTAAATACGTATTTTAACAAGAGGGAGGAGCATAGGGTGACATACAAGAGGGGAGGAAGGTGCACACAGGTGGATTACATCTTATGTAGGAGGGCCAGTTTGAAGGAGATTGGAGACTGTAAAGTGGTGACCTGGGAAAGTGTAGTTAGGCAGCATGGGATCATAGTTTGTAGGATGACGCTGGTGATCAAGAAGAGGAGGAGTGTGAGGGCAGCACCAAGGATCAAATGGTGGAAATTGAAAAAGGGTAATTGTGAGGTAGAGTTCAGGGATGAGTTAAGACAGGCACTGGGTGGCAGTGAAGAGTTACCAAATAGCTGGGTAACTACAGCAGAGCTAGTAAGGGAGACAGCTAGAAAGGTGCTTGGTATGACATCTGGACAGAGGAAGGATGACAAGGAGACATGGTGGTGGAATGAGGAAGTACAGGAGAGTATACAGAGAAAGAGGTTGGCAAAGAAGAAGTGGGATTGTCAGAGAAATGAAGAAAGTAGACAGGAGTATAAGGAGATGAGGTGCATGGCAAAGAGAGAGGTGGTGAAGGCTAAGGATAAGGCATATGAAGAGTTGTATGAAAGGTTGGACACTAAGGAGGGAGAAAAGGACCTGTACTGAATGGCTAGACAGAGGGACCAAGCTAGGAAAGATGTGCAGCAGGTAAAGGTGATAAAAGATAATGAGGGAAACATACTCACAAGCAAGGAGAGTGTGTTGAGGTGATGGAAAGAGTACTTTGAGGAGTTGATGAATGAAGAGAATGAGAGGGAGAGAAGGTTGGATGATGTGGGGATAGTGAATCATGAAGTACAATGGATTAGCAAGGAGGAAGTAAGGATAGCTATGAAGAGGATGAAGAATGGAAAGCTGTTGGTCCAGATGGCATACCTGTGGAAGCATGGAGGTGTTTAGGTGAAATGGCAGTGGAGTTTTAACCAGATTGTTTAATGAAATCTTGGAAAGTGAGAAGATGCCTGAGGAATGGAGAAAAATGTTTTGGTACCGAGTTTTAAGAATAAGGGTGACGTACAGAGCTGTAGTAACTACAGAGGGATTAAATTGATCAGTCACAGCATGAAGTTATGGGAAAGAGTAGTGGAAGCTAGGTTAAGAAGGGATGTGATGAATAGTGATCAGCAGTATGGTTTCATGCCAGGAAAGAACACTACAGATGCGATGTTTGTTCTGAGAGTGTTGATGGAGAAGTACAGAGAAGGTCAGAAGGAGTTGCATTGTGTTTCTGTAGACTTAGAGAAAGCATATGACAGGGTGCCTAGAGAGGAGTTGTGGTATTTTATGAGGAAGTTAGGAGTGTCAGAGAAGTATGTAAGAGTGGTACAGGATATGTACAAGGGTAGAGTGACAGCGGTGAGGTCTGCAGTAGGAGTGACGGATGCGTTTAAGGTGGAAGTGGGATTACATCAAGGATCAGCTCTGAGCCCTTTCTTATTTGCAATGGTGATGGACAGGTTGACAGACAAAATCAGACAGGAGTCCCTGTGGACTATGATGTTTGCAGATGACATTGTTATCTGTAGTTAGAGTAGGGAACAGGTGGAGGAGACCCTGGAGAGATGGAAATATGCTCTAGAGAGAAGAGGAATGAAGGTCAGCAGGACTAAGACAGACTATATGTGTGTGAATGAGAGGGAGGATAGAGGAATGGTGAAGATGCAAGGAGTAGAGGTGGCAAAGGTGGATAAGTTTAAATACTTAGGATCAATAGTTAAAAGTAATTGTGAGTATGGAAGAGAGGCAAAGAAGACAGTACAGGCAGGATGGTGTGGGTGGAGAAGAGTGTCAGGAGTGATTTGTGACAGAAGAGTACCAGTAAGAGTGAAAGGGAAGGTCTACAAGAGGGTAGTGAGACCAGCTATGTTATATGGGTTGGCGACAATGGCATTGACAAAAAGGCAGGAGTTTGAGCTGGATGTGGCAGAGTTAAGGATGTTAAGATTTGCATTGGGTGTGATGAGGGTGGACAGGATTAGGAATAAGTATATTAGAGGGTCAGCCCCGGTCGGAAGGTTTGGAGACAAAGCCAGAGAGACAAGATTACATTGGTTTGGACATGTGCTGAGGAGGGATGCTGAGTATATTGGGAAAAAGATGCTAAGGATGAAGCTACCAGGTAACAGGAAAATAGGAAGGCCTAAGATAAGGTTTATGGATGTGGTGAGAGAGGACATGCAGGTGGTTGGTGTGGCAGAGCAAGATGCAGAGGACAGGAAGAAATGGAAACAGATGATCCGCTGTGGTGATCCCTAATGGGAACAGCTGAAAGAAAATGATGATGGTTACAATGGGGAATCAAACTGGGAATGGCTGCTTATAAAATGCACATTCTAACTACTACACTATTGCAGTACTGCTTATATTTAATGTCTCTTGCTATTTAACTTTTTTTGCCGTTTAAGCTGGACTAAGAATAGCTAAGCAATGGGCACACCCACGCAGCTATGCTTAAACTTTATTGCATGTTTAAAAAAATTATTTGTCGTGTTTTTTTATTTGTACTCTTCAGAATATCCCTGCTAAAGCTGGACCTGTTATTCTATCAACTTTCTGCTTTGTTGGACAATTGTCCCTTTTGGCTTTGTCCACATTCCTTACTCTGACAGGTTGGGAGGTATGCGCTATGTGCTTATGCTAAATGTGTTATTCTATCCACTTTTGGCTTGGTAGGGACAATTGTCCCTTATCGCTTTGACCAGATTTCTTACCCTGACAGGTTGGGGGTGTTATGAGCATTCTCGCTTGTTTTAAATTGCCGAAAAGCAAGTCGGAAGTGCAGGGGGTGTGTGTATTGTGAGAGCTCTGCTCTCTGACACACCTCCTGTGCTTGTAAATGGAACCATGTCTGTTTTAGAGCATGACAGCGTGCCTTCATACATATGCATGGCGCACTGCCGTGCTGAACAGGAATGGTCACTGCCGTACAGGAATAAGTTATTCCTGCATGGCTGCTTGCTGAATCTGGGGGGTTTGTTGATTTCATTTTATGTAAATGTTCTCTTGTCAATATTACTATTGTAATTTTTAGTCTTTGTATTAATTACTGTTTTTTTTGGCATGTCTGTAATTGTGATTGGAGTTTTTCTCCTGGGGTCTCCACTGGAAATGGGCCTTCGGCTCAGTTGGACCAAACTGGTTAACAAATGACAATAAATAAATAAATAAATAAAAATCTTAATGTGTTGCATACATATACTTAGCATGTTGCATTATATCTTTCCATGTTAGCTACAAAGCTCAGTACAAAAAGGAAGTGTTGTGCTTGAATTCCCTATTTATGCAATGGTATACTGTGTGTAAACAGAGTTCTCTGCCGATGGGAAAAAAATGAAAAACTTTAATTTGGTTTGCCTTGTGTAGCGTAAGCTGGCTTAGTGGTGATGTGGTGCTGTCAGCATTCTGGGCAGTATCTGTGGAGAAAATCCATCTGTCATCCTAGCTTTGTCTGTGGCACAAGATGTTAAGTTCACTAAGTTAAATGTAAAAGCAGAGGTAAAGCAGGGTTTGATTCCAGTATGCAGATCCCTTTACAATGAGAGCCAGAATGTGATTATTTATTTATTAATTAGGAAAGTCCAGCTAGGCTCCACAGAGCCTATTTTCAGTGGAGGCTCAGGGAGAAACCCTCTTGCTGCGAGGTGATAATGCTAACTGCTGCACCACTGAGCTGCAGATTATTATAAGAGCTTTAAGAATACCTAAAATGATTATTATAAATATGTCACCTGGTCAAATTGTGTGAGTAATAGCTAGTGAAAATAATGCTTTATGCCTACTACATATAAGACATGCTTTAAGGGATATCACAAGTTAATTGGATGTACAATGAGGTACACGGCAAACACACACCGCATTTTGCTATAACACCTGAAATGTCATTTAGCATCACATACTACAGCTGTTCATTGCCATACTTCGCACAAATGCTGAAGACTACAACTGATCAAACAGAAGGGGTTTAGACAGATGCAAAGTGATCTCATTTAAAATGTGTTTCATCTAATGCTGGATTTGAACCATTGTCAAGATTAATAATTAGGTTTACCCACTTAAGCATTACCTATACACCTCATCAAGGAAATCCTACTTTACCTTTCTCAAAATCACAGCTTTGAAGGAACAGTGATAACCTATTCAGCTAATGGAAGATGTAGGTTTTATTCTTCAGCAAAGTAATAGCAGACAGAAAATGCCATAACATGACATTTATGTCCATCAGCCTAATGAATATTCAACAGTACAAAGGGGTGAGAGAAAGAAGGGGTGAAGGTAGTGACAGATATACAGACACATGTGAAAGGGTGGTGTTATGGATCATTAATGCACATATTTATGGTGTGTCCTCAGTATTCATCAGTCAGGCTATGTATCAATAAATGATAGCTCTGGGGAAGAAGAAGCTGCAGGATACACAAAACCTGAGGAAGACATGAGTTTATAAGGGTGATTTACTAAATCTTCCTTATGGTCATGGATTTGTTGGCAAATGAAAACTAGATAAAAAAAAGTAAACTGTATATCATGAAACATACTGTAGAAGTACAACATCACAGTATGTAATACTGACATACATCTGAAATTGAACCCTTGATGCTCTGGTCAAAAATGAATCTTCAAACAAGTGATTTATGTCAACACTCCACAGATGCACTCAACTAATCTAATAGTCAAAGAATCGTGGGAGCAACTGTTGCTAATGACTTCCATTACTCTGCCTTTATTCTGTATTCTGATGGCATGTTTGAGCACCTTTAAGTGAGGATAACTGGACTACTGCAGGTGATGGCAACAACTCACCCTACTCTGCAGGAGTTGTGGAGGTAGGGCTGACAGCTTGAGACCCTGAACTGCTGGGTGTCTGTGCTGTAACCTGTGTAGGGATAGCAGGTCAATCTGCACTGGTCGATCTACCTCTCTGTGCTGCATGTTAGTTTTGATATATAAAACAGAACATTTTAAGCAATATAAAATATTAACCCCACCCCCCCAAAAGAAATGAGACAGACAAAAAAATAAGGTGAAACAAAACAGGGAGAAAATTTGATCCAAGGAATATCACATGACTGTATAATTTCAGAAAAGAAACAGTTATGATTATCCAGTCTATGCACCTTTACCACATCCAGGTATGATAGGGAGGTTTTACTCTGTACCATTAATCAAGTGCACTGATATGATATCAGCGATACAACTATTTGTTTCAGTACTGATGTACTGCATACAATTACAATACTTATTAAGCTAACAGTAAAACCTGATGCATATGTACCTTGTGCCTCTCCAAGGTGATTTAACCTCTCTTGATGTGCCTCACAGTTCACTGCAATGTCGTCAGCAGCTGAACAGCAGAGAAGAAGAGAAGAAGAAACATGAAAGATATTGAATAGCAGTCTTTGCTGTGTCCTGCATTCAGTATCATTTAATGATGGTGGTTCAGTATACTTTACACAACTGAGGGATTTCAGCAGTTCTAAACTCATCCTCTCATCAACTAAGGAAATCCTTATTGTGGTGTTTCAGGTCACTATAATGGTGATGACAATTCTCTCCAGTGTGTGGGATGCCAGTTGCACTGGTGACACCATTGGCTACTCTGTTCCAAGCCTCAGTCTTATACTGAGACCCGATGTAGTCTCTTTCAGCAGCCTACAGCTGTAGCACTTCATGAGGAGTGCCAGAAATATCCTAGACCCCTCAACACTAAACCTCTGTGCTCTAAATTCAGCACCATCTCCGGCACCAGCCATGCCTGTAGAAGTCAAACAGCAACTCTAAATCTGAATTGGTGCCAAAATCTAATCTTGCATTTAATGGCTAGTGTGCAAACATGCTCAACCAAGCTAACAGCATTTGCATGATGGCAAGAACAAGCAGGCATTTGCAAACAAAGCGGAAGGTATTTTATCGAACAGCAATGAAGGTGTGAAACATGGCAGCCAGATTTGCCATGTGTGATACTCACCCTATTCACATTTTTTCAGATGGCCAGCACTAACAGGCTCAATGTCTTGGCTTGTCATCTAATTGTGTTGGAGATTTAATAGGATTGAATTGACACAGAACTTTCTGGAATTACACACTCTAAAAAAGTAGTTCACCAATGTGAGACTCAAACTTAAAGAATACATAATACATACATTTCAATCAAAATGATTATTTGTCAGTGCTAAAGTAGAACTTCTTTTTCAACCCTGTTCATTACAGATAAACTGCAGTCACTATGAATATAGATATACTGTCATAAAGACAGAGTTGGGCTATGTTAGGAGAGAAGATGATTTTAACTTAAGTATTCTGCCCATCATAGCTATGTAAAGTTCATTTTAAGTCATTGTCATAATTATCCTGCATAACAATTACACACACATTCAGCTGTGTTTCATAACTAAATCATTTATGATATATGCTATTTAGAAAAAAAATTATTTCTCAAAGCATTAATGAAACATTTCTTGCAATAAACCTAATTATGATTCCCATTTATATGCAGTGTTACTTTCTTAATCAAATTGTTAGAAATTTCATTCTCACACTCTTTGTAAAAATATGTACTATCTGGATTTGAACCCAATGTCACCCATGTTCTATCTGTAAAGTCAGTGCATTTACACCTTGTGTCACAGAGATAGTTACACAGGAAGCAGACATTCTCCAGTCAGTACTGTTCAGAGCGCTGACATACACACAGTACTCCTAAGCCTGTTTGCACTACAGAAGGCTGCCCAGATTAAATACTTCACTTTTTTCCTTAAGCAGATAAGTATGATTGCATGCTTCTCATCATCAACTAAGTACACAAGGCAAGAAACAGAAAAAGATAAAGCATATGAAGTTCTGATGAAAGTAAGTCATAGATCTGGAGTAATAATTCCCTCATTCCCTTCACACTGTATGGATTTGAAGACCAGAGCAATTCTAACGGGTCAAAGTCACTGCCTTTACAGCTTCAGACACAGAAATAGGTATATATCATGTGCACATCGCTCACTCGTGCAGTAACAAAATTGTTTGCTCTAATAAATATTACAGAAATGGCATTGTTCACTCTTTCCTTCAACTGTGAATCCTGTTTATGCTCTAAGCATGGTGAAATTACACAGACAAAAAGAAAACATATATAGCAATTTATATTTCACACAGCATAAGCTGCATTTTTCTATCTGCTGCAAATCTCCCAACCAGCATGTGGCTGCAAGCTAAATTCCAACCCTGCCTCTTCTTTCTTGTTCACTTGAAATCATGCAGTTTAACCCATGTGCTACAATGTCACTTGACTACAGTGTAGAATGTATTTTCTTTCTGCTGTTCAAAGTGCTGTAGGAAAGCACACCAGTGTCACTCTGAAATGTGCTACTGATGACATGACAAATTAAATTTCTCAGTTTGTACCTTGGGTAGTAGACTCTCCTTCATTGATTCAAAATGGTGCCAGTACAAACTGTGCTCTGCCAAAATGCATGCAAATTAAGAACATCTAAAAAATGCATCTAGAGATAAATATCAGAGAATAATAATTAAAACAGTGTAAGAAACTTCTCTTGTGTGGAAGATTTTCAGTCCATATATTTCTAGTTAATCACTATATATTAATCAGATCAGACAATAGTAGTAGAAGTAGCGAACGTAAACTTGTCAAGTCAAAAAGTAATAATAGAAAATATATAATTCTACAGCATTACTAAGTATTCAAAAGTAATCCAAGCAAAGGCAGGCAGTCTGTTTCCAGTTGAAAATCCTTTATTAAGTACACAGACAAGCAATCCAAGTAAAACAAAAATAGAGTAATAATTTCCTCACAAGCTTTCTAAATATATATATATACTTTTTATCAGGCATGGGAGTGGTTTATTGTGCTGTAATACAAAAACCAGACACTGCAAATAAACTTGGAAAGTCTTCAAAGCAGTAATCACGTAGAAAATATGCCGCCAACTCCCTTGGAAGGTTTAAATGTTTATTCCATCACAATTCCATCACAATTCGAAAACCACATAAAACCATGAACGCCTTTATTAAAAATGTGCAAAAAACACTGCGTTTTCGTCTATTACTATGACTTCTTCAGATGACCAGTATATTACAACCATCAGTTCATTTATATGCACCCAATTAATTACCTATCCAATAGCAAACTTCTAGTAATTAATCAAATAAATAAATAATTAAAATCTTGATGTTAATTTACCAAAGGAAAAATAACTTACCACCCTAGCTAAAACCATGAATTATTGTATCAACTGCAATATTGTGTATTTATAACTATAGGCCACCATGTCAAAATTAAAATTAAAAAATTAAACAATGTTGTAAAAATTTAAAATAGATATATAAAACAATAAATAAATAAACTGTATGTTAAAATCATTGTGTAAACATCAAGAGTGCCCTCTGGTGTCCAAACTAAATTATTTCACCTTATTGCTATAATTTGGCTGATCTAAGTTTTAGCAATGGTAAAATGGATATATTATCATTCAAGCCTGGATATTTACCGGCTTCCAATGTTAGTTGCCACCACAATTCTCTATATTCTATTTTGTCCTCCCAGGGTCCACCTCTGATATCACATTTAATCTGCTCAATTACTAAAAATTTATAATTGTATTCAACACATGTCTTACTATGTTTGTATAGGGGGTCGCTTTCCTTTTTTGTCAATATATCATACATGTGTTCATCGATCCTTCTTTTTAATCCTCTCTCTGTCTTGCCAATATAGAAGGACCCACATTTTTCGCAGAGGACTAGATAAACTATTCCTTTTGTTTCACAATTAAAATATTCAGGGCTATACACCCATCTCTTTCTACTTTCTAAATAGTAGCCTTCTTTGTTTAAAATGTAGATACATTGACTGCAACGCCCACATTTGTATGTGCCTATTTTGTTCCTATTGTTGTTGTAATTATGTTTGTTTCCTAAAATGTTGCCTATACTTTGGGAATTCTTATAAATTATTTTTTTAGGTATTTTGGACAAATGTTCTATATCCGTAAAAGATATGAATTTTTTCCATTCCTTCAAAAATATTTTTTTGATACCATTATTTAACCCATTGTATTCCAAAATTAGTGCCTGCTGGAAATCATCACCATTACTGTTCTTGTTGTGTGTATTACTAAACCATTTTTCATTTCCTACCTGTTTATTGTTATGTATGGGTGAAAATCTATCATTCCTTCCTAATTCCACCTCTCTTCTTATTTGTCGGATGAAATCCATGGGGTAGCCTCTCTCCAAAAACATGTTCTCAAGTAAATCACATTCTTTCTTAAAATCTATGTCCGAGCTTGTCATACGGCTACCCCTGACAAATTGCCCTTTAACTATATTTCTTTTACAGTGCATAGAATGTGCACTTGGAAATGTAAATATGAGTTACAGAATGTTTCTTATCTATATATTTTCATTTCAAATTTCTGACCCTCTTTATAGACTTCCAAATCCAAGTATACTAATTTATTTTCTGAAATTTTATGTGTAAATTCTAAAAATGTTGTTGTTTCCCTCATATATATTAGGAATTCACTCAATTTCTCTGTTCCAGCAGTCCAAAAATAACTATATCATCTAGAAATCTTTTATAAAGAATTCAGCAGGTATTAAATTCTGATTTCAGTATAAATTTTTCTTTCCAATTAGCTAATATTAGGTTAGCATAAGTTGGGGCAAATGAAGCCCCCATTGCTACCCCTTTTATTTGTTGAAAGAATTCCCCATTAAAATGAATAAAGTTATATTTTATATTTTTTTGCACATTTTTAATAAAGGCGTTCATGGTTTTATGTGGTTTTCGAATTGTGATGGAATTGTGATGGAATAAACATTTAAACCTTCCAACGGAGTTGGCGGCATATTTTCTACATGGTTACTGCTTTATTGTGCTGTAAAACAAAGTGTTATTGGTACACATGTTAAATTCACATCCCTTCCCCCATCAGTGTGACATTCGAGCTGGTCCTGCCCTACCTAGTAGCTGCCATAATAATATATAGCCCTAATGTACTTTAATGGTACATCTTATTTAACCAAATTATTAAGTAGATTATTAAGTCTGTGATTTTATACAAGGCAATATACTACATGGCTGGAAATATATCAACCTTAGTTCATTTTGCGATCAAAAATTATATATAAATATATACATATACATTTTGCATGTAAAAATCAGTTTCTATTTTCATAACCTATTGTTAACAAAGATCGCTTTCGTCCTTCAAGACTTTTTCAGGTCTGTGTACAAGTACCCTAAAAACCTATATAATTGTATAATTAGTTAGTATTGTTATTACCATCATTTTGAATAAAATGGAAAAAAGAGAACCAGAAAAAAATAAAAATAAAAAAAATTATATGTATGATGATGGAAACAAAATATACACTTAAATTTCAAATGATTTAAAATGGTATTTAAAACAAATTTGTAGAAAAAAATAAAATAAAATACAATTAGTCATGTAAACAATGTGGCAATTTTCTAAGTTCCAGTGCACTTTTAATTGAACAGTAGTAGTTTAGTCCAGGCTTTCTAAAAGAGTTTAGCTTTAATTGCCACATGAGTTCATGTTTCTCCAGAATATTCGGGAATAATAATTAAAATGCAAGATTGTGAAATTTCCTAGATATGTGTGTGTTACAACCTGATCGTATGCATTAACTCTGTCAGACAGCAAACTGTGTGGACTTGAACCCTCAATTTACTGCAATAGCAACACACACACAGTTTTGCTTCTTGTCCCTGTTTGCCACCAGCACAGGACCAGAAAATGTTCCTTTCTTGTTTGATAGAACATGTCTAGATCAATGTGATATGGACAAATACTTTACACTAATAATAGTCCACACCATACTAATATGAGGTTGCCAAGTATTTCTTCTGTTTATTTTCTGAGGATCTTCCTCTCCTCTCAGCTTAACTACAGAAATACAGTGTTATGGCCATTTATTTCTATCTTTCCTTCAATGTGTCATATAGCTGATCAGCATTTCAGACAAATTTTAAGCAAACAATGGGATAGTGTGCTCTTACAACAATGATATCAGTGCTAAGGTTGCTTTCATAGTTTTCAAGATGTTTCTACTTCGTATTTTAAGTCTATTGTGCATGATACACTTTGGAGAGAGTCACTGCAGTATTACTTGTTCTTATAATCAGAGCAATCAGAAATAGTTTCAAGCCATTAGCAACTAACAATTGCCATTGCTCCTTCCTGCTTTCCTAGGATGTGTGCATGCAATCATGTGCCTATTTTCATCATGTTTACATCCTCTGCTCCAAGTAATTTTTTTTTGTATTCAAGAATGCCAATGATTTCATACCTCATTTGCATCTTCACTGTGCTCAAAGGGCTGAATCTACATTATATAAAGGTAAAGGTACAACTATGGAAGTGGGGAAGTGGTAGGAGGGGAGACTGATTGGAGAGAGAGAGACAGACCATTATTCCTATTTACTTGGAGGATGTTGTTCAACAAATTACTGCACTATTTCATAAGGCATGTTTGTCCTCTTCATAAACTTTCATATTCATATTTAAAATTAATTTCAATATTCAATAGAAAAAAAAGAATTTTGATATGTATGCATTTTTAAAAATTCACTGCTTGTATACTGCACACTTGTCAGTTATTGCTGTGCTTTCCAAATTAGTATGGTTAATTCACAGCATTATGTTATCATTGCTATTGAAATTTCAAAACTCCCATAGACAGATGTGCATTGTGTTTGTAATCCACTTCAAGAGGTTCTGCAAGTGTAGCTAATGAAGGTGTTAGGCTTCTCTGATAGCCTGTGGTGACCTGCACAACAATGGCAAAACTAACGGAAATTGCCTGGGCAGTTGGACTTTGAATTTTTGCCCAGTTATGGATAATCCTGCCATCAAGCAATCATTTATACAACTGCTGTCATATTACAGACATGTTAACAGAATGGATGTAATGATGGATTAATGAATCTATTTTATGGGGAGGGCTCCCTTAGTTTATGTGTAGTCTGAAATGAGCATTGTGTATTTGATTGCTTTGTTTTGAGTTAAGGATGGGTGCCCTATTTTGGTTTGAGAATGCTTTCTGCATGTGTTACAAATGTATAATATAATATAATATAATATAATATAATATAATATAATATAATATAATATAATATAATTTAATATAATATAATATAATATAATATAATATAATATAATATAATATAATATAATATAATGTCATACAAGATTATGGCACCCAGACAATCATTTCCACAAAAGCCACCATTCAGTGATATAGAGAATGAGGTCAACATTGAAGCCATGGATGCTTCCTGCTTGATAGAGGCAGAGGTGATATGCTTGACAGAAAAAGCAATAGCAGCAGGTAGTCAGTGTCATAAATTCAGTGGGTGGACATGCTACAAATTATAATCAGGTGCGACACTGTGTCACTGATATGATTACAGCCATACACAGGAGGGAAGCTGTAGTAGCATGAAAACAGATAGCTATGGGGGGGGGGTCCTGCTATGGAACCACCATTTACTGAAAATGAGCATTAACTGTCCACTGTCAGAGATACAGACAGCTCAGCAGATGGTTCACACAGATGTCTTGATGTTGGTGCTGATATCAGCAACAGGTCAAATGGATCCAAAGAAGAATAAATTCTAGGTATACTAGACATTTTTATATGATACTACTTCTATATCTTAAAACATCAAGATATTTAGCTTATAAGAGAGAAATGTATAACAGAGATTGTGTTGGGGGGGTGATTCTGAGAGATTTCTTCAGGGGAAGATAGGCAGAGTATTATTCTCTTATGTTTGTGATTTGCATTGTGATGCTTATTAGCCTTTTTTCCACTGCCTGCAGATGGTAGGCACAAACTTTCTTTGATTCATAATAACCATTACTTAGACACAAGTCTGAGGAGACAGTAAAAGGAATTGTACTCCTTTAAAATCTGAAATTGTTTAATATGAGTGTGTAGAACCAAGTTTAGATAACTTCTGCTCACTATTTCTCTCCTGCTTGTGTTTATTGGTTATTATCACAGGTGACCCTGACAATGGCAGTGTAGAACTCATATCACCTGATGTCAGAGTATTAGTAGCCTCTGATGATGATGGTGGCAATATAGAGGCACAGTTGGGGTGTGAAACATTTCAGACTGATACTGAGATTGTGGCTCACACTCCACTGGCCTTATTTTAGACACAGTCTATATGCCTACACATACCCATTCCACTCAGGCCTCAGATGTAGGACAGGTTGAGGGTGACAACACAGTTGATCGGGGTAGTGCAGTTACACCATTTGCAGAGCTGGATGAGTCTGTCCATAGCCATCAGGAGGGTATGGCACCACACAGGAGGGTTACTAGAGAGACCTATTTTCCACCCTTGTCCTAATGCTGTTGTGTCATTATGTGCCACCAGATATATATAGAGGACCATCATGGAGGCACAGGTACGTTCCACCAGGTCCTCTGAAGAGATTGTGTGAGCCCTAAAAAGGCACATTCTGATGTGCATGACTGCCTCAACCATGTGGGTGACTCATTGGATAGGATGACTGACACACTGCATCAGGCAGTGTCTGTGATGAAACATCTGCTGAGGGAGGGCCAGCATCCACATGTCCATAGAGCTGCAATATCCTCTGGTGTTACCTAATGTGGCTGTGCTAGATCAGGCTCATGTAGTGGCTTTACTTCCTGTGCTCTGTCAGTGATTGAGGTGACCACAACCAGATGTGGTAGGCCATGGGGTCATGGACCTAGATGTCATTGTGAAGACAGCTCATCCAGTAGACATCACTCAAGTTCAGGTAGCACCCCAACATTGAATGAACCAGGGATGTGGAAGTGGCAGTGTTAGATCCTAGCAGAAGCAGTTTGTGTGATCAGGAGTGATGACACTGAACTGACAACTCTAACATGCATGGTTCACACCTGTCTGACATGGCAGGATGTAGTACTAGCACAGAGCTTGATTATTTTCATGCAGACATGTACACAGTTCACAAAAACTGCCCATACCTATTGACACACATGGTAGCTAAGCAAACCTTAATGTTGATTGGGATTATATCTTCTTTTAGTGGCCCTGAGATGTTTCCTATTTTACTGAATGTTCTGTGTTTCTTACTCACACACCCCCTCACTACTTTGGTGTCAGCCTTGGCCTACTGCCCCCCCCCCCATGTAAATGATGATGGCTGTGCCATCCTCTTTGTTCATTTGGGTTTGATTTACGGTTGCTTATATGTCTGCTGCACAGAGTGGATAGCTAAGAGAGTCTCAGTCTGTTGCTTATATGCATATTTAGGACATAACAGAACTGTGAATGTTTCTCTAAATACTCATTTGAAAGGCTTTTTTTCACTTAGTGTTGTAAGTCATGCATTCAAACCAGTGATATTGCATTCCTGCTTATTATTCTACTTGTGAAACTGTTGATATAATTGTTCTGCTGACTGTTTTGTGTGCATTGGGTATGTGACCATCGTGATGCCATTTATTGTGTACAGCACATACCTGCATATTGCAGATATCATTCCTATAAGCCAAGAATAGCATTGGTGGAGACCTCACACAGGTTCTAATTGAGTACATTTATGACTGACAGTATACAGGTACTTTATCTCCCTACACAACTGTTCATATAATACAGGCTCAACACTTACTTACTACAGTTATGATTCATGTGCTTAGGGGCTGTCTCTGTCTGATGCTATCCACACACACAAAATTACATGGGTAAGTAAAGTCTGTTGACATTGGATGGCAGCATGTTTAACATTTGTATGTGCTTAGGTTGTGATGTGTATTCCTTCACTGGCAAGTGTGTGTGCTATCATTTGCTTCTTATTTGCTGAGTGTGTGCACTAACCTTTGAATCTTAGGTGGTGAGTGTATATGTACTATCTGTTGTCTCTTAGCTAGAGAAAGGGCATATTGTGCACATCTACATCTGCTGGCTACATCTGCATCTGGAGGTTCTCCCTCAGAATCCTCATCTATATGTACTGGAGGGGCTGGCCCTGCCTGTGATGCAAAGATGTGTGATCTTGGCCCTTGCTGTCCCTGTTGCAGCTGTTTTCTCATCATGATATTATGCAACGTGGCACAGACGGTGTGAATTTCTGCACAGGGGCCAGGGTTGTGCTGCAGGGCACCCCTAATGTGTCTAGATAGAGGAAGTGTGATTTCAGCATGCCAAACATATGCTCTGTGATGTTTCTACTTTAAGCATACATACATACATGCATACATGCATACATACATACAGATGTTTCAAGCACAGGCATTAATGCCCTTCTAGCTTGCCAATATACCAAAACACTTGTTCCCATAATAAATGTCCAGGCTGTTCTTAAAAATATCTAAACTAGTACTTGCTTTAATGTAATTTGGTAGTCTGTTCCAAGCATCAGCTACTCTGTCAGAGAACCAGTTAGTGCACTTCTCATTCCTATAGAATTTTCTACATAGGTTATCTGATGATTCTCTAGTACTTTTTGATAACCCCAAACATTCCCAGAGGTAGTTGTCCCTAAATGCTCTATATACCTGAATAAGATCTCCTCTTAAATAGTAAGAGACACTGTACAAGTTCAGATATTTTAGTCTTTCATAATAACTTAGATTTTCACATCCATGGATGCCTTTGGTATATTTCCACTGTACTCTTTCCAGTTTATACATGCTTGTTTTCCTATAGGGTTTCCATATTGTTATTCCATATTCAAGTTTGGGACTAATGTAACTAACAAGCAATGACTTCATTATGTTTGATTTCCTAGACTTTATAAATCTTTTTATACAACCTATAGTTCTACAACTATCATTAGCCAATTGGTTGATATGATTAGAAAAAATCACAGCTGAATCTACCCATATACCCAGGTCCTTAAATGAGTCTACAGTTTCAGTCACTGTGTGCTGTATTAAATATTCACCTTTCAGTTTATGTCACCCAAATCACATATGCTTAGTTTTTGATGTATTTATCAACATATTATTCTCCTGTGCCCAAATGGTCAATTTAGTCAAATTATTTTGCATACATGCCTTATCTGCAACACTTGTAATCAGTTTAGCCAATTTCAAGTCATCAGCATATAGACTGTAGAACACCTCAGATGAAAAAGTAAGGTCTGAAAGATACAATCTAAACAAATAAGGGCCTAGGACAGAGCCCTCTGGGACACCTTGACTGCAACCAAGGATTTTGCCTGTCCAGTTGGTGTGTGATACTGGCCACGTCCTATTTGTAAGCCATGCAGCTATCCATCTTATCAACAGTACATCAATACCTAGTTGTACTAATTTATTGATCAGTGTTTTGTGTATGACCCTGTCAAATGCTGAAGTTAAATCTACGTAAATCACATCACAGCACAATTTTTCATTCATAGGTTTTATTATATTGTTATAGAACATCATGTTGCAGGTGGTAATAGATCTATTTTCAATATATGCATGCTGATATATGGTTTCAAGTCCCAACCTATCCATTTCTGACAATAACTTATCCAGTATTACCTTCTCCATTATTTTTCCACAACATGAAAGTAGACTTAAGGGTCTATATGATTCTGGGTTTGTCCTACTCCTCTTTCCCTTAAAGACAGGTTTAATAAGTGCATGTCTCCAATCTTGTGAAATCTCCCCATATTTATATGATCTAGTGAATAATAGATATAATGGTAGTGTAATTTCTTGTTGAAGTGTTCTCAGATCATTGTTACTTATTCCGTCTCCTCCATGCAATTTGTTTGGATCCAGTTTGCACAGTTCTTTTTCAATATAATCTAATTTTATTCCAGTATCTGGGGTTACCTGGATGTTACTAGGACAACTTACCACCCCTTTTGTGGAGCCAAACTGGTTTGCATAAGATTTTGTAAATATATCTATAATCTGTTGTGTCTGAGAATAAATTTTAGCATCTGCACACAGTTTATCAATTTGTGCATCTTTACTCCTTCCACATATTATGTATCTATAAAAAGGTTTCGTATTATGCTCAATATCTTTATATAAATGTTCTTCAAAATTTTCTTGATCCTGTCTAATACTATGCTTAATCTGTTGTCCAGCTTGTTTATTTCAGATTTCAAAGTTGTAGTTCAACATCTCTTCCATTTCTTATTTTTTTTTCTCTCTTACATTAATCAGGTATCTTGTTCTTATGGAAGTATACCCCCCTGATGGTGTGTCCCTAGATCCTGATGTTAAACATTTTTTTTTTACTTTTTGCACTCAAATAATTTCTCTTTCAAAACTTTCCACATTCCGTCTGCAATTGTTCCACTGAACACCTCATTCCAGTTTGTTTTATAGAGTAACTGTTTTGCTTCCCTATAATCTGTAATTAACCTTCTGTGCATTGGCTTAGATTTCAGTTTGGCAGAATTATCTATCAACAAATTAACCTTAATAACCCCATGATCACTGCACATCAATGGTGGTAAAACTTGACTTGAAGTTACAGTAATTTTTTGGGAACACAAACAATGTCTAGTATATTCCATCCCCTGGTAGTTTTTTTTACAATCTGAAGCATTTGTTGCTTCTGAATATACTCTGAATAATTTCTTTATTAACATTGTTGAATCAATATTATTCCAGTCTGTTTCTGGTAAATTTAAGTCCCCAGCTAATATTATTCTTCCCTCCTGTGTTTCATGTAAGAAATGTATGAATTCCTCTAGGATATCTGCACTTGACTTTGGTGATCTATACGCTCCAACAATTGTTATATGTTCCAGGGTTGTCTTTATTGTCACAGTTACACAGTCTATAGTATTGGTGTTATCATTGAATGTGTAATAATCACAGGTCTCAGCTATCTTTAATCCCTATCATAACACCTCCAACTGATTTTTTGTTAGAATGTCTGTTACAGTAAAAACATGTATACCCTGTCAGAATTGGTTTCCAGTCATTGTTCTTTAACCATGTTTCACAAACAAAAACAACATCAATCTTGTGGGAAAGTAGCACATTTTCTAATAAAAAACTTTATTATTAATGCTCCTAGCATTAACAACCATCAGAGATGCAACAAATGTTGCTATCTGTGAACTGTTACATTTTTGACTTGGCAAAAATCCTAGCTAGTGTTTGTCAAATATTGCAAAATATCTACTGCAAAAATTTTCTTCCCTGATCTAGACAAATGCAGACCATCCTGTCTGAACATGTGTGCCCAAACGAAGGCTTAGATGCTCTACACATTTCCATTTTTTTAAAACAGGACATCGTTTTCCATGTAGGTGTTTATCCAAAAAATGTTTTCATTCACAGTGACCTCACTATCCTTTCTATAGGTGATTTGTGAAAAATATGTCCTAATACCAGTACAAGCTATACTATCTAGGAGGGCTGTCAGCTCCCGACTAACAGTCATAGAATCTTTGTTTGTGACATCATTTGTACCAACATGAATAAAAGCAGATCTATACTTCCTTACATTAAGGCATTCCAAGGCCTGTTTCACATCTTCTGTTTTTGCTCCTGGCAAGCATAACACTACTTGGTGTTCATTATCATCTCTGCAGATATAAGTATTAGTTCCTCTAATAACTGAATCTCCAATTACAAGAATATCTTTGCTGACCATCTCTGAAGAATCTTCAGCTTCTAATACAGTCATTTCTGCTCTATCAATTTTTACAAAGGATAGATCTTCATCACTATTAGTCTTATTAATTCCACTGTTTTCATTGCGTATTAAATTCTCATCCAGCTGGCATTGTAAATCCACAGCTTGAGCCATGTAGTCAACATCTGTCTTTCTTTTCTTTTCTCTTACAGTAATGTTCTTCAATCCTTCTGTGATGATCGTGCCCTGGCCCAGCAATCAACGAGCCTCAATCCTCACCACTAACACCAGGGAGGTTGTCTCCTAGAAGAGGAAAGGATACCTAATACACACAGTAAAGTACAATTTCCCTTAAGTGCACACAGAGATCACAGTCAGTCTGGGGCTGGCTGCTCCATTGCTCAGCAGGTCCCCAATAAGACTCCCCACTGGCAAAGCTATAGGGTCCAGGTCTCAGCCTAACTGGGCAAGCTAGAACCTCCAGTACCCTCTCTGTCCAACCAGTGCTTTGTGTCCCTGCCAAGTAGCTGACACAATATATATACACTTATAGATAAGTATTTATACAACTTCACAGACTCTCCTGGGAAAGGCTGACACAAATTCTCCAGCTGTGCCCCTTTACCCAGACTATACGGTAGTAATTACTGCCACCACCCAGTTAATAATATCAGCTACTAAAAGGCCCTTAAAAGGGTGTCCAATTATTACTGTGCAATATTATTATCCAATGGTAATGTGACTATACAGTCTAAGGCTTATCAGAATGGCCTATTACAATAAACTCTATATAAATATGCAATGTACTCTAGAGCTTATCTCTACACAAATCAGCCACAGGTAGAAGGTTTTAAAAATATTTAATAATAAATAATTAAACCACAAGACAAAACTACTACATCACAGAAATATCTAGGAGTTCAGAGATCACACAGAAACTTAAAATAATGCAGTAGGACAGGTCTGCTTTCAAAGAAAAATACCTAATTAATCTTTACTAGATTTAACTATTCCTACAAGAAATCACAGTGCTAGAAACTTACATGTGAGCATAAGCAGAGTGTTGGTAAGTTGGATATCAAGATCAAAAATGCTCTCTATCTCTCTCTCTCTGAGACACAGTTTATAAAACATCACTAACAAATATGTCTCTGGGTCCTCCCCAGACTGCATCATTTTTGACACTTAGGTTTTCCCAGTGTTCATATTGCATCATCTTGACACCTGCTCTGAGTTCCCAGGCTAATAGAAACTCCATTTACATTATTTATCAAGCTAACACCTGCACAGGAGAATACAACAATAAAAAGCATTTTGCATATACACTCTAGCAGAAACCAAAGCAATAAAGCACCTTCCACGTGTACACTCTAACAGTTATTCCTTAAGTTAAGACAATAGGAAGAATGTGTTCAGCTAGCTGCTCTGGCACCATTTTTTAGATAATTGTACTTTCTAAGACATTTGAAATGCTTGGCTTGGTTTTCCTTATAGCAGATAGCAATGTTGCAACCATCTTGAAGTTTACATTTTACAGTGTTTTCTTTCATTTAAAAACACAAGCCTGTATTTTACATTTATTTATACAAATGATAGAATTATATATCAAATTCTATTTGCCTAGGCTGGCAGCCTTCGCCCATCTCTCCCCAATCGTCACACCTTCCACGTTCAGTTTTGATTTCTTCCTTTTCACCTGCCTCTTGCCTATTTTTTCTACCTTTTCCATTGGAAAGGTGATGCCTTTTTCTGTAGACTGAGGGTTTTCCTGATAGACAGATATCTTCATTTCCTGTCACCAGTGTGTTACATACCAAAGCAGAATCCTTTTTACTATGTATTCACTTTCCTTGACGGTCATTAGTCAGTTTCTTTTTTTTTCCTTGTTATTTGCTGAGAACTTCTTTCTTTCTTTCTTTTTTGTTTTCTTCTAAACAAACTGGATCCTCAGACTGCTGAGTACTTGCATCCACAATTCCATAGTTCTGGGGGCATCAACATGTTTCATAGGGGTTGAATGTTCTTTGCAGAAAATGGATGCATCATTTCATAAATATGTTCTATTTGTTCTATGCCTAACATTATTTAGTTCATCAGTCCAGTCATTAATATATGATACAACAGTTCTCCAAGCCATGTCAATTGCACAAGTGCAATCATCATCATTAAGTCGAGATTTGCTTCTAACAATGGTAAGCAAATCATCCAACTTTTGACATGAGGAACAAAGATCACCAGTGTTAGCTGTTACCTTTAAATATGCATAGCATTTATTACACTGTACAAGATACTTGTGCATTAGCAAATCGTTAATTGCATACTCATTTAAGGAATCCATATTCAGCTTTAAATTAATAAAATATTACAAAGAAAAAAATTACACAAAGTCAATAGCAAAGAATTCAAAGGAACTTAAATCAACGTCTATGACAAAAATTATACCAGCAATATCCAACTAAATAATAAAATACAATAAAGTTGTTCTGACCATACAAGTTCTACCAGTCAGACAGAAGTTCTAATTTCTTTACGTCGCCCGCGAAGGCATGCACTAGCTTCTGCTCACTATATCTCACACTCGCACCTCCTTTTAACAGTAAAAATAAGTAAAACTTCGCTTACCAGTCAACTCCACAACAAATCACAAACCAAGACAGGATTGTTTAGACATGCTCAGAATTTTCCTCTCTGCAGTCTGTGTAAATGTATAGCTGTCTAGGCCCCTTGGGGTGTCTAGAGCTTGACTGTTTAAAACCTACCCCTTTCTCACAACCGGCAGTAAAACTAAAGGTAAAACAACAAAATATGAATCAAAGTAAAGCTTGTTAATAAGCAGTCTCTTCCTACCTACAAACAGTTAAAAAGTGATAACAAATGCAATATAAATTCAAATAAAACTGCTCTTACCAGTCAACTCCACAACAAATCACAAACCAAGACAGGATTGTTTAGATATGCTCGGGTATTGGTGTATCCTTATTCCATGGGTGTGTGCATATTTCTGATGGGTGTCATGAGCCATGATTCCAGTACATAACCTGCATCACTTAGTAGATGGTCTTGTGGATCATCAGCCATAACAAACCTTGTGTAAAGCTGTGAGATATGTCATATGTGTGAGCCATGGTAACTGCCTGGATTGCCTGCACACATATATTGAGGATGATCACTTGGGTATTACAGACAACCTGGCAATTGACTGAGTGGAACCACTTCCTGTCGATATGTGTCCTTCCCTGATCACCAAGTAGGGCTTTTATTTCTATGTGAGTGAAGTCTGTGACTCCCAAAACTTCAGGGAAATGTGCTACAGCATAGAATTCCTGCATTGTTCTTGCTCTTTCCTCTGTTGTACATGAAAATAGATGGACTCCCTTGCATGTTCTAGCATAGCATCAAAACACTGGTGCAATATACTGACGCCTGAGACACTCCTGTCATGTCCCCTGTGAATGTTTGGAATGTACCAGTAGCTAATATCCTTATTGCTACACATATCTCAGTTTCCACTAGTATTTTTATTTTATTTTTATTTATTTATTTAACATTTGTTGACCAGGAATGTCCGACTAGGTTCCACAGAGCCTGTTTTCAGCGGAGGCCAGGGGAGAAATGCTCCAGATGCATGTCTTTGGAATGTGGGAGGAAACCGGAGTACCCGGAGGAAACCCATGTGAACACAGGGAGAACATGCAAACTCCACACAGAAGGCACCCCGGCCAAGAATCAAACCGGGGAACCTCTTGCTGTGAGGCGACAACGTTAACCGCTGCACCACTGTGCTGCCCAGTATGAGTATAGTTTCTCATTGATTTCCCTTGGGTCTGGTGTAGGAGCAGCAGATGTTGCAGAGTTTCTGTAGTGTTTCTCTATCTTTCTATTATTTCAATATCATGCAGTCCATGATATGTTAAACAGGGTCTGAACACACTTTTTCTCCTTGGCCAAGGTTTATCAAGAAGAGCAAAAGCATAGATCTCAGGCTGTTGCACATATGCACATATGCTTGTAAGAGAGGAGCAGCAGCTCCTAACATTGCTTTGTTTCTAAGTGTGACAGTAGCTGTATTCCAATGGTAAAGGGCTACACCATTTCTACATGGTTACTTTGTAGCTACTTGAATGGCGCTGCCATCTTGAATCATTTTATTAGCATGGAATTTAGCTAATTATGCTTTTGTTAGCATATTCTGCTGTTTATCTTTATTCGGCATGTCTACATGAAGTGTAGAGCCATTTAAACTTCCTGTAGTACTAACAGTATTTAGATGAATTTGAAGCTAGTTTTATTGGGGGGGGGGGGGTTGTATAAATATTGGTAGAAAAAATAGTTTTCCTTTCTCAATATTATTTCATTCAATATTTTTCATCTTTGGTATTATGTATGTTCGAACTTTTTTTGTAGACGCTTTCAATTCAACATTACATTCGTTTGGTCATACATAATAGAACCATATAGATAGCCGGAGAGACAGCTAACATTTTGGTCCATAAAATGCCTTGTCTGAATTTAAAAAAAAGATATTTGAAGAAAG
Organism: Protopterus annectens; assembly: GCF_019279795.1. Taxonomy (NCBI): domain Eukaryota; kingdom Metazoa; phylum Chordata; order Ceratodontiformes; family Protopteridae; genus Protopterus; species Protopterus annectens. Next base: position 1,486,701,703 of record NC_056746.1, read on the forward strand.
AAATTGCACAAGCACAGCAATAATGCTAAAGCTTTATAAAATATGCTGTCAAGTGCATAACTCTCTATCAATCCATCATGATTTCTATTTCCAAACACTCAGCCCTGTGCCTATGAAAACCTTGAATGCCAAACAAGTCCTCTTTTAAGAAACATATTTCATGTCTTAAGCATTGTACTATGACTGCTCGGTTTCATTTCACATGTGACCTTTTACATCTGTCATATCAGAATGATTTATCTTTCTAGTCTTGGCAAGATTTAGATCTCTGTCCCAGAGGTAAAACATCATTAAAGATAAAGAGTTTGTGTTTCCTCCTGTCTATAAGCAAACTAGCCTGGGAACAATTTCATTCAAACCTGCCTTTATTTATTTCTCTTTATGGGAAGTCACCTTAAAATGTATTTTTTTTTATTCTCTGTAATTACCAGGCCTTAGCTTCATTGTTATACAGATGTGGTCAGGGAGTGATAGAAAATAAATGCAGTAGTATATTCAGAAAAGTTAGTTTTTTGACATATGAATAACCATTTAATAAAAAAAACTAAAATAAACTCTAATATCCTGAACTGTCAGCATTAAAATCTGCTGGGTTATTTCATAATGACCTTCAGATAGATTAGACATGTCATAATTAATAACCTAAGTGCTTGGTTCACTGTTTCCTGTAATGTCTTCAGAACAATAAGTGCAGCATAGTTTGCAATTCATTTAGTACAGCTTTTAGTGGAAAGTTTGAAATGCTGTCTTCTAAAGACAAAAGACTGTACATTTTGCTAAATTATTAGTTATAGAAAGCATTTTTTCAACACAGCACTGTGTTTACATATGTAAATATATTATTTAATGCTTTCATTTTATGAAAGTGTGTTATATAACATACAACTACAATCAAAACAATTTAATTACTAAAATTCATATTAGGAAAAGCAAGACACTAAACAGTAAAGGAAATCATACATCTTGTCCCCCAGACAACAAATATTTTGGTTTATAAAGATGCTTCTGATACCTTTGGTTGAAGAAATGATAAGGCAAGGACAAGTGGAATACAATTCCTGAATATTGAAGTATCTCATATATTTTGATGATATGGCTTTGTTCACAAGAAATACACAATCTCTGAAAAAACTTGTTGCTTGATAGAAAGATCAACAAGCACATTGGAAAAACTGCCACGATGTTTTCCAGGCTGACAAAGAGAGTATGGGCTAATAATAAGATCGCCATACACACCAAGGTGCAGGTTTACACAGCCTGTGTTTTCAGCACATTACTATATGCCAGTGAAACATGGACTCTGCACTCAAAACAGGACAAGTGGCTCAATGTGTTCTGTATACACTGCCTTCGGATCATAGTTGGTATCTCAGGGCAGGAAAAGATCCTCAATTGCACAGTGCTTGAGAGGACAGGCACCACCTCCATGTTCATCCTCCTGAAATAGAAATGTATGCATTTGTTGGGTCATGTCTCATGCATGACAGATAGCCGAATACCAAAAGAATTCCTTTTTGTTAGGCTGGAGTCTGGAAAAAGGCCTAAAGGGTGACCCAAATTGTGCCACAAGGACCTATGCAAGCGTGACCACAGTGCTCTCTTCATCAGTGTGAACATCTGGTATTCTCTTGCCTCAGACAAGATTACCTGGCAGCAGGAAGCAAAGGAAGCTCTCAATATATATGAAACCACCTTAGCAAGGAGAGAAGAGGATAAGAGAGCCCTCAGGAAGATCTGTGCCCATGATACCAGACCGACATCTGCCTACTGTTGCCCAAATAGTGGAAAGGACTGCCTCTCCTGGATTGGATTGCACAGCCACAGAAGACGCTGATCGAATCAGTCCAATAGAGAAACAAACCCATGATCCTTTGGGATCAAAGTATGCCTACTATACATATATATATATATATATATATATATATATATATATATATATATATACACACACACACACACACACACACACACACACACACACACACACACACACACACACTACGTATATACCATGTTGTATTTATTTGCTGGTGAAGATTTAGTTCCTGAGTTCTGGTATTTGAGTGACTATTTGATATATGGAGATACAAAAGATATATGACCACTGGATCCCTAATGGCTCTGAAGGCAAAGTATAGATCACCACTTGGAAGTCTATAAGATGCTGAATATAAGGGCAGTCCTTCTAATCTGTTGAGGTACATTATAAAGGGGGAATTGAATTCAATAGCTGGCTTAGTCATTGCTGAATATAAAGGTACAATGACCTTATTAGATCTGGATGATATTCCCTCGGCAATCAGCTGTGCTAAGTAGAAGATCTTTCCTAATGTTGCCATTACAAGATAATCAAAGGAGAGGGAATTATCAACTCAAGTTCCAAGGTCTTTAACATTTTCATTTTAGAGTGGTGTATAGTTTATGTGGTATACTGGGGGAGGGATAATCTACAAATGTGGCAATATTGTACTTTTTATAATTTAATTTAAGCCCATTTTTAGTATACTAGGCTTTACAAGTACAAATTCTTGTTATATGTCTTGGGTGTCTGAGGAAGACTTGATAAAAACTCCCATAAAACTGGTTAATTAAGGTCTTGATTTATGGTCTAGAGATCAGAAAAGTAAGTGCCAAGCAAAATGGGGAACAGCACAAAGTGCCATGTCACCTTCATACCTTTTGATGAGACACCTGCTACCTACTGCATGTGGGTTCTGTCCTTTAAACAGTTTGCTATCCTTTCTACCACACAGGGATTTGTGATGCAGTAAGCTCTTGCTAACAATCTTAACACTGGTGATGGTGTCGAATGCCTTGCCCAGTTCAAGGTATGTCATGTGGACAGCATGACCACTGTCAGTGGCTTGTCAAAAATGTTAATCAGGTTCATTACACTGAATCTACCCTTGACAGAGCATAACTATTGCTAGTCTAGCCTGCATAGATGTTTAATGTTATAGCATATCAGGTTAGTTATAATATGTTCCATGGCTTTTCAATTAAGATTCATTAGGCCTGTTGGGCCTATTTGCATAGTTCTGTAAAGGGATTCAGGCACCTAGGCAGTGAGACATTTTCTGTGGTACATTTCATTGGGGACACGTGGCTGAACTGACATTCAGCTGCAGAGAAATATGGCTGTTGTGAATTCCATGTGGGCAAAGAGAAGAATGCTGTAACTTGCCCTCAACTTCAATAACAAATACACAGGGGAAAATAATGTCCATGGCCTCCAGGGCAACATGAGACAGCAGGCAGCATGGCAGGCATCAGCAGCAGGCTGGCAGTGGGCAGGTCAGTGGTGGTAAATATGCAGTGCACAATGGGAAATACATTTATAATTGGTGTCTGGGGACGACTACTCCCCTCATAGTGTCTGGGGAACATTACCTAAAATGCAAACTTGGGAATAAATGTGACTACAGTAGCATACAAGATTTCCGGGTCTATATTATATCATCGAATGCTTAAAAAAAGCGAATGATGAATAATCGACCCCATGTAAGCAAAAGTTTACAATCTCAAAATCTCAGAACAGCAATTTTTTTCCAAGGGAAAAAAAATCGCTGTTCCAGAAAAAAAAAGAAAAAAATTGAAAGAATACATAAAGTGGGGGGCTTCATCCCCGACAGCCCCCAATGTGGAGTCTGTGCCCCCAACACCCCCCCTACTTAAATATACCAACTCCAAGATCGCACTACAGTGCCATAAATGGCAAAGTAACAGAAACGGCCAAGCAAATTCTTTCCCTGAGAAAGAATGTGCTTAAAAGTTACTTTGCTATTTGCCTTTTTGTCATTTTAAGTTTGACCAAGACGCATTCGATAGAATGCATCTTCTGTCATCTAATAGGAACCCAGATTTCCTCCATGGTGTAGCACACTTTGACATGTTAGAGATACATAGGCATGTACTGTACACTGAGCACAATACTCATTAATTCTTCTGCCCACATGTACTTTATCAAAGATGTGGGCACAACAGCATGTGCTTCTCTTTGCTGTCAGGAAATTCACAACGGCAATATTTCTCTGCAGCTGAATGTCACTTCAGCCATGTGTCCCCAGTGAAATGTACCACAGGGAAATGTCTCACTAACTAGGCATCTGAACCCTGTGTAAAGCTTTCTATATGAGGGGTAGGAGCTGTTTTCTACAGTGAATTATTAAACAATGATTTCTATTTTGAGATAATTACCTGCAGGTCTTAAGGAAATGTGAAGCACTTTTCCAAATGAAATTCTATAACATCTTCTAAGATCCACAAAAGTTCATTTCATAACAATTTTATACTCCAAATAGCTTTACAAGATAGCAGATGGTATTGTTTAGACGTTCTTGCGATATTAAGTGCAAAGGTGTGTGTTTGAAATGGATATCTATCTATACTCCATGATGCTAGATAAAAAAAAAAATAACAACTCACATTAATTAGCACTTTGCAAATACATCTATCCAAATTCTGTGAAACTAGGTAATAAAAAATGGCTTTCATTAAGTAGTGTTTCTTATCGTAGGTGCTTTGTATTTTTGAATGTCCCTCCTTGCATGCACTACCTGAGTAGTTTAATGTAGAAGGAAATTTGATGATCTTACAGAAAATAATACATAACCAGATTATCTTGAACAAGATATAAGAGTTGAAGGCAAGAATCAGTATCATGTGATTCTGAACATGCTGATAAAGCTGCTAAACTGCCATATGCACTTATATACACAGAATGCATTGCCTATTTCTAGTGCCAAGTCTGAGTTAGTGGGAATATTACCAAACTAGTTATAAGGACTGGCTCCAGCTGTGAAGGACAGAGCAACACAAAAATCTAGGTTAAACCATAGGTTCCCATAAAGAAATTATAAAATTAAGAGAGGAGAAAAAGAAAATCAAAGTTAGAGCTATGAGAAGTATAGCATTGATATAAAGATTAGTTTAAAAATCCTGAGAAATTCAGGAAAAGTAAGTTGGTAGGTAGGGTCACTGATAGAGTTGCAAATGCCATTAGCTGTTACAGAGCTTGTTTCTTAGCATATCTACCATCAATCTTTTGAATAGCTATATGTAAAATGTGTGTTATTCTTATAAAAGTTATCATGCCATCTCTGTGTTCCAATGTAGACCTTCATCTATTAATTCTCAGGTACACAGAAAGAAAACAGAGTACAAAATGATACAGATCAGACCAGGGGAACAGACAAGGCTGATTTGTAGCACGATGGGCTAGTATTACAATATCACACAAGAAGTCTGGGTAGGAAAATAGAGGGGGTGCGGGTAGTAATGCAAAGGGGGGGAGTTGAACAGTGCTAGTATTCCAAATGTGCATCGCTCAAAGTTTAGGGCGTGGTGCTACTGTACTACACTACTGCTACTCTGGTTGATATGGATAAGGAGCGGTATACATAGATACAAGTAGTACTGTTGTGTAGCAGAATCAGTTATGCATAAGTACCAGTATATGCAAGTAGAACTAGTGAACGAACACTTATGGTTAACTCATTACATAGTAGGAGTCAGAGTTTGTCTCTTTAGTTTTTCATTACAGATGTGCATGGTACTTACGTATTATCGCAACCACATTTCCAACCTGCGATAATTCCTTATGTTCTGCCAAAAATATTTATGTTAATCTTAAAAGGGGTGTCCGAACTACTAATTATTACTCTGTCACATTGTGTATTTGGCAGGAAGAGGAGTACCTGAAAACATGTATGTGTTTATATTCTACAACAGTTTTCCCTGTGTTTCTGTGTTCTACAACAGCTTCCCCTACATTAAAGTGCTGACATTCACAAACAGTCAAATAAAGAACTGGTACTATACCATAGATACCCATCCTGTTACCAGAACATAGCTTACCTAAGTCAGGGTTTGCAACCATGTGCATGAAATTAGTATACTTATAACCAAAGCTGCAAAATGTTTTAAAAGTACTCTTTTTACATACCATAAGTGCCTTACTAATCAGTGTCTATTCAACAGCCCATTTATATTCTTCATCCCCCCATCTATTTGCAAAGCATACCTATATTATTAGTTACAGTTTTATTCATTTACTGGATAGTAGAATATCACAAAAATCATATATATTTGTTACCATCTAAATTAAATGAGTATACCTTGAAAGGAATCTAACATGTAATAGTATTTACATCTTATCGCAATCAGATTGTGAACAGGAGAAACAGGTATACGGCTTGGAAAAGAGACGTTTCTCCTGTTTGAAATGTGGTTGCGATAGTACTCGAGTGAGTCTCATGGACAACAAAGCAATACTTGAAGTAAAAAAAGAAAGTGGGACTTACGTCTTGTCGCAATGAGATTTCAAACAGCAGAAACAGCTATACGGCTTTGAAAACACCCGTTGCTCCTGTTCGAAATGTGGTTGCGATAATACGTAAGTACCATGTGTACTTGTGTCATGACTGTGTTTCATGACGTTAACACAACTCAATAAAATGTTTCTACTAAAAACTACATAAAACACAGAAAATAATTGCTTTTATAGGAACAAGCCCTCTCTGCCCCCCTCCCACACGGACAACTGCAACTCTCTTAACACCTGCATCTCCAAATATATTAACTCCAATACATTAATGAGACTATAAATCATTACAATTTAATTGCATTGTAGTAAATGAGAGCATTACAAATTATGTTATTGGGCTAAGTGTATCAAATCACAAAACATAACAGCTAGGAAGAGTCAAGAAAGAGCAAGGGAATTAATTGTCTGAGACATATATAGACAAAATGTGGCTATAACAACAGACTCAAAGGGAATTAGTAGTCTATCTGCTGAGGTGTACCCTACCTTTAAGACAGAACAGCTTCAAGAAGGCAGGCCTAGAATGGGAAGCAAAGGATAAATTATCCCAGCTCATAGTAATGGGAAAAATTCTTAAGAATAGTCATTCCTTGGCTGTGGGTAAAGCTCCAGGTTTGGATGAGGTGATAGCAGACTTCTATAAGATGTACCATACAGATTTAATTGACAATCTTTTTGATTTGTTTGAACCAGAGATAGTGGAATTATTTCATTGTTACATTTATAAGCCATAGTTATGCTACTCCCCAACCCCCTAAAACTTAAATTATTACCAGCAAACCACAGACCTATTTCTTTGTTGAACATGAAAATGAGAATCTATGCAAAATTTTACCAAATTAATTAGAAAAATTAATGATGGGTTTTATACCCTCTAATTATCATGAATTTGTTAAGCAGAAAGTGGGTGGGTCAGAACTGGTTAAAGGAGAATTGTACCCAATAAACAAGAAAAAAATCATGGTTTTCAGTGTAGCTTGAATTTTTCTGTATTACTAATGTATCTGCATCTAAGTAAGTGGTTATTAATATTTTCTAATAACATTGCCTGAAGGGGGCTGCCATGGGTAGCATGATATTTTTTTACAGTCAATGCCTTTACCTTCCTAATGACACTTTAGAGAAACAGAGATACATCCCTAAGATGAGAGGATGATTTAGTGTGATTTTCTCTCTCATCAACTTACAACAGTACTGTGACTGCCTACTTTTCACTATCAACATCAATCTGCATTTTTAATTATTTTGCTCCCTTTGATTTTCATTAAAAGTCGCCTCTGACACAATTTGAAGAAATGTTTGAATGCCAAGATTGAAATGAAGTTACATTAACTGTTTTTTTTTAATAACAAATGTAGTTCACTGTTCAAGTGTGAGAAATCTTACCTTAGTGATTAGCAGGTGTTACTTGGACTGAGATAGTTTGTGTTGCATTCAGTTTTTAATACTGTAGCTAGAATTTGAGACTTTGATGTTAATCTTCCCCCCAACACACTGACTTGTCTCAATAAAATAATATATGCAATGCAAAAATGCACCAGAAGAAACATGCACTTTTACAGAAAATGCAGTGTTGAAAAAAATGTAAACTTGAATACTGACAGAAAATAAGAAGAGTAAGATGAAAATATTGGGATAGATTCAATAAAGCCTACATGATAGCATGCCAGTTTTGATTCAGTTAAGTGGCTCTACACAGCATGCAAACATGGTAAACATCATGGCATGCTAATTACAGCATAATCAGCTGAAATATATGCTAATCAACCAATCCAAGATGGAGCAGATATTCAATAAGCTGTAAGGCAATCGTCTACAGTCAGTGCAGGTTTTGGCCTCAAATTTCAAAACCTATTGGAATACAGCTATGGAAACTACTCTACTCAGAAAAAATGTTAGGGGCTGCTATCACTCTTCTATATGTGTATGTGCAACAGGCCCGAGTCTATGCATCTGCTGCTGCTAATAGACCTCAGCCAAGAAGAAAAAGGGTGTTTAGACCCCATTTAACTTTTCATGGTCTGCATGAGGTGGAAATTGTAGAGTGCTACAGGGTGGAAAGAGACACACTGCAGGAATTCTACAACCTCTGTCATCCTCAACTGAGAGCAAGGGCAAACCATGAGGATACAATACTTGTGGAAACTAAGGTATGCGTAGCACTTAGACTATTAGCTACAGGAACCTTCCAGAGACCAACAGGAGATATACTGGGGATGTCACAGGCATCAGCATCCAGGATCCTCCATTAATTCCTGCATGCTTTGCTACAACATGCCAGTGACTACATACATTTCCCCTGTACACCTGAATACAGAGCTAAAACTATGCAGGATTTCTACCCTGTAGTACACTTCCCTGAAGTCATGGGTGCCACAGACTGCAGGCACATTGAAATCAAAGCACCACCTGGGGAACAGGTAAGGGTGTACATAAATAGAAAGTGCTTCAACTCTGTTTACTGCCAGTCATGTGTAACTCTGTGGGAATCATCCTGAATATATGTGCTAGCAAACCTGGCAGTTACCAGGACTCCCATGTCTGGCACAACTCTCAACTCTGTCAGAGGTTTTCCTAGGGGGGGATATCCCAGAAGGTAATTTACTGGGTGATGCAGGGTATGCACTTGAACTGTGGCTGATGATGCCCATAAGAAATGCATACCCACCACCAAAGAATGCTATAATGAGGCACACAGTCAAACAGGAAATATCACAGAACATGTATTTGGGCTGCTGAAGTCATGGTTGCAGTGCCTAGATACATCAGGGGGAGTCCTGCAGTACAATCACCCTGTACTAGTGCTGAAATTTTCACTTTCTGTGTTGCCATCCTTCATAGTATTATCTTGAGAAAACACTTTCAACAGGAACACCAAGGTTGAAGGGGCACACATCCCACCACCACTGACAAGGCCACCACAACCACAAGCAAGTGAGGATTCAGAGGAGGAATCACCAACCACTGTGGGTGTAGGCAGATGTAGGCATGCACAATATGCCCTTGCCCTGGCCAGTAGGCAATGGATAGCATATGTGTTCATTATCTAAGCAGGTATAACTTTCATCTTATGCACATACATACAGTAAATTGATGCCAGGCCTTGCTCACAACATTTACTTACCCGTGCAATGGCTGCATACTGCTAGCATCTCACAGAGTCAGCCCTGAAAAACACTTGTAACTACTGGACTATCAAGGTAAGTGTTGAACCTGAAATTGGAAAACAAATGGCTAAGAACACAAATGAATGGTAGATCCTTGCATACTGTCACTTGCTAATGTACCTAAGTAGAAGGTGTGTGAGATTTACAGCAATGCTGTCAATATGCAACCACAATGATTTATATCAATAGATGTGCTCCCTATCAACTAATAGGCCTCATGCATCAAAGACACACACATTAAAACACCTGTAAGAAAGTAGTACAATTTTCAAAACAGAATCACAAACACATATATACTAAGCACTCAATCAGCTATGAAACCCTGTCTATCAGACAAAAGACTTATGTGTCCCTGAATCTAAATATTATAATCAAGGATGTGGCACAGGTAACATCATTTGCAAAGACTGTTGGTCAGGAGGTCAAAGCTGACACAAAAGGTAGTCAATGCATGTGAGTAAGAAAGACAGGCAGGCAAAAATGTAATTAAATTATCAAATGGTCACTGAGACAGAATGAGCTGCATGCCTCATGAATTACTCATATACATGTTATGTCTGCGTATCTGTATGGGCACTCAAGGTGAAATGTATGTGTGAGAGTATGCAAGAACACAGCCAAGCTCTGTGCTAGCTATACATCTGGCATGTTAGGTGTGAGCCATGCATGGTAGAGGTAATAGTTCATCATCATTGCCCCTGAATGCAAGAATTGGCACTGCCAGGACTTCCACTGGCATGTCCATGCCCATGGCCAGATGTGTTGCTGCTACCTGAATGTGACTGATGTCTGCTGGACAAGCTCTCCTCATGATTATACCAAGGACCATGACCCCATGGCCTACCAAGTCTGGTTATGGACACCTCAATCACTGATGGAGCAGTAGAAGTAGTGCCACTACAGGAGTGTGATTGGGCAAGGCCATATTGTCTAACATCAGATGATGATGCTGACCTATGTCCACATGGATGCTGTCCCCATCCCAGCAGACATTCCATCACAGACACCACTCCTCTCATCATGCCATTCACCCAAACCATTGAATCTGCTACACAGCAGGGACAGTCATGCACACCAGCCTGTGCCACATCTCCAAACCTAAGCATGTCCTTCCTTAGTGGCCCTAGTGGAAATTGCTTGCATCTCCATGACAGCACTAAATATGCGAGTGGCACATAATGACACACCAGGATCAGTTGGTGGGTGCACAGCAAGCCTCATCCAAGCACCCCTAAAAACCTTCCTGTGTGGCACCTTGCCCACACTTTAGCTATGGTTAGAGTCAATCAGAAATGAAGCTACAGTAACCACACATTCATGATCAAATGTCTCACCCTCTACCTGTCCAATATCTGAGGGCTCAGTGGAATAGGTATGCATAGGCCTACTGACTGTGTCTGAGGGAAAGAGAGTGGATGGTCAAATGTCAACCTCAGTGTCAGATTCAACATCTGCACCCTTTGAATGTGCCTCTGTTTAGCCACCACCTTAATCATCAGAGTCTACCAATAATCTGACATCAAGTGTAAGAGTCCTACACTTTCACTGTCTGGATCACCTGTGATAATAAGCAAGAAATACAGGAATGAAATTAATTCTGCACTAAAATATTTAAAATAATTTATATGACAAGCTAACAATAGTCACACTATTGCAGATGGTACAGCAATACACATACACATTACACCTACCTGAAACATACAGATAAAAGCGTACCTCTGACAAATGATTATAAATAATCAAAGAAAATATTTTGGTTTACCATCTGCAGATGACTTCACAAATGGTAGAGAGGATGGTTCTGGAAGAAATGAAGCAAGGTAAGAATGCAAATTAAACATCACAATTGCAATAACACAGGAGGGCAGTGAATATACAATTTTCTATATGTCTGCTAAGAACAGTTTTAATTGAAACTTGGCTGACAGGTTCACCCACAGCCTATGTGTAATGAACAAATGTTTTGTTAACTTTATTAATTTATCAGTAGGTTCATAAAAAAATCCACAGGAAGTATTACTTAATTTTTTCAATATTTTACTATACAAGCAAATCTTAAAACTTGCCATATGTAAGCTTACTTGGAAGTTCCTCCTGGCACATACTTGCCCTCCCAGACACATCAGCAACAACATCAATCGCATGTTTTTGTGCAATTTGCACTGAGCTCTCTGGATCTCTGACAGTGGACAGGAACTCTTTGTTTGGTGTTAGTGATGGCTTAGTAGCAATCCCCCCATAGCCAGCTGTTCAAGGGCATCTGCAGCTGCTCTCCTCTGGGCTGATGAAATCATATCAGTGGCCCTATGACTCACCTGATCATAAGTCCTGGTACAACCCCTACTGAATTGGCATCATTGGCTATCTGGTTCCAAATCTGCATTTTCCCAGCCTTATCATCATGTCCTGTCTCAAGCAGAAAGGCACCATGGCACCTGAATGCCTACACTATTACACAATTTTCAGAGTCACTGAAAGGGGTTTTTCTGGGATCTGTACACTTGGGTGAAATAGCACTATGTGACATAAAACAGAGAAGGATACAACACATAAATGTCACTTAATCCCTGCTTCTCTACACATATTTTTAAACATTAAGCACTTGACACACACATTTCATTTATCAGAATTGAAGGTTATGTGTTTGTACCACATCACACAAACTGATGTGTGGTCCAAAACAAAGAGTACCACTTTAGTAATGTATTGTCCCCCACTGAAATAACAAGATGACTACATTTTCGAGTGAAAACCTCTTGAAACATACTTTTGTTGTGGCAACACAGACTGTACTTGACTTCCCCACCCCCAAAACAAGAAGCAAATGAAAGTTTGTATAAACCAAGAATACCATATAATCAAATTGTTATATATGCTTTCAACACAATCCTCACAATGTTTACACATTTACAACAGAAAACTCAATTATATATGATTGTCAGTCATAGCTCACAGTGCCCACCACTCTCTTGTAATGAAAACAATACAAAGACAAGATGGAGCTGCACTGGTGCAAACACAGGCATAAATAGTTTTGTAATCACTCATTGCCCTAAATATGTAAGCTACACATACAAACGGCTGAGACAGTACAAGTGTATATGTCTTGTTAATACTGGGGAGGAAACGGAAATTGTATGCACATGATTTGCTTTATTGCCACACAGTTCTTTCTGTGGCAAAGTGGCAAAGCTAGAAAAGACACCTGTCATGTGTTTTGGAGGTTCATTTGCATGACAGTTCAAATCCACCATTGTGTAAAAAAATCTGTAATGTGTGTTAAAATGTATTGTGCAATGTTATTTTATTTTATTTTTTTTTTATTATTAATATTTGCACAGCATGTGGCTTAGGGCAAGTACAGTGAAATGTAGAAATATTTTAAAATTAATTGAAGTTGCTTCTATGATAAGGACAGTATAAGTTTGAGCTATGAGTCAATTGTACCACACCTGTTAAACATGATGAAGCACACAGGATATGTAGATCATGGCTCAAGTACCACATTTTTTCTTTTAATGATAAATTTAATAAACACTTTTTACAATGATAATGCTTGTTGAGCTTTGCCTGTCTCATTTTTACATTGCTTATCTCTGTGCAAATGTGGCATTATGCCACGGACAATAACGAGACATTGTCAATTTCAAAAAAGAAACACTGTTACATCTTCTTCCTTCCATCATGCAAATATGCTAAGTGGTGTTGTGTGGTGGTCAGTATACATGCACAACACCTACAGTTGCTCAGCACCTGCAGACAATAACGAGACATTGTCAATTTCTATAAAGATACATTGTAACATGTGTGGCCTTTCATTGTGCAAACACGCTAAGCAGCATTGCACGGTGGTCAGCACTCATATACAGTAATAAGTATAAAAATTACAACTGCTGCCTAACTCTACCTGTGGCTACAGGTTTTAATCCAGCAAACTCTACTTTTTATTAATGCTGGTCCATTGTAATTTAGATAATTAACAATATAAAAATAATCATACATAAAAATAACTATGTATAGCAGGTGGACTGAGCATAGACATGATATCATATATATTATATGTCTAACTGTTGGTGTCAGTACAATTATGGCTATACAATTAAAAATTCATTTTCTGAACTTTCATGTTACACATATACATGATTAATCACTCAACTCTTTAATGTGTATATATAACTAATAAACATGTCTGACAACCATGTCCTCAGTGAAAATGAACACTCTGGAAAGTAATGACTATAAAAAAATACACTTGCTGCCCAGCCTTCCTTGTGGCAACTGGTGTAAGCTCATTGTCGCACTATAGGTGAGCCAGGGTTCTAATCTAGCATACCCCAAATTTTATCAATGCTTTTCCACTCAATTTTTAAAAATAAAGAACAACATAAAGATAATTATATGTAGCAATAACTACGTATAGTAGTGGATATCATATGAATTCTATGTGTGACTGACAGTATACTGACAATTATCTTTCTATAATTAAAATTTTCTTTTCTGTCCTGGGATGGACTCCATGCTTCAGTGACACTCATATACACATGAATGTTTAACCCAGAACCTTGTCAGCTCACACACATATATGGTAACCACTCAGTCTTTAATGTGTCTATATAATAAATGAGCATGTCTGACAAATACTTCTTCTGTGTCAAGGAGGAAAAATGCCTATCTTGCATAGCTTTGAATCCCACATTGTACAAATTACTTTCATCAGTGTATAAAGCCACACAAAAATGTGTCAAGTCATAAAATTTATACCCCAAAATACACATCTTAAAAGTCAATTCATCTAGCAGTTATAGGAGTAGATAAGTCATATGAAGAAGATGCTCATTGGAATCTGAGAAAACAAAAACATCAATCACTCCAACAGAAAGCTGAGGAAGGTGACAGTGATGACAGTCATGAAGGTTTGGACTAGATTCTCACTGTCCCTATGCTTGATGGGCATGAGCCTCCGATGTCCCCATCCTATGCCATATTATGGTGTCCCCAACCTTTGTGTCCCTCACCATCTCTGCCTCTGTCTTGTTTATCCTGTTTGCTTGCTCCCACTTCCTCACCTACCCTACTTACCTGACACTGACATACCTACATGCCTTACCCAACATTCCTATCTTATTGAAATAAAAATCACAAAAACTGGGCACCTGTCCCACAAAAAAAAAAATCATCCCATATATACCTCACTGCTTTGCACATGTATCTTCTCAACACACTTGATTCCATCCAATTGGCTATACAATATGATTGCATTGTTGTCACCCATCTGTGTTGTGGTGACAGTCCAAATTCATCCAATTTCTGATCTATGTACTTATTACACTGTTGAAGAAGTAGATAGCAATGGTTCTGTCCTAATTCCCTCTTGCAAATTCCTATATTGTTTCCTCTTTGTTCTTCCCCTTGCTTGACCCCATTTTACCATGTTCCTATCTTGCCCAATTTCATACCTTTAAATTGATTAAAAAATAGAATCACATGCCACACACATAAATAATAAATCCATAATAAAGGCCTTCACTTTTTGTCTTCTGCATTTGCACAGAATTTGGCACTGTGCACCAATGCCGAGCAACTGTGAATGGCTCTTCATGTCCTATGGCATAGTGTGGTTACCTCCTCACAATGCTGCTTAAACTTGTCATGTTAAAGAAACACACAGATAAAGGAGAGTAAAGGCACTACTATTAAAAATTTACACTAACATTTATTTAAACTGCCAAATTTATAAAAATGCAAATCTATATCTGTACTGCTGACATAGATCAATTGACTGATGTTCATCCTTATACATTACTTCATTGGACTCATTGCCTCTCACATTTGCAAAAATTATTACATGTACTTATGTAATGCCATCCTGAAAGCATATGTAAAAAATTAGGTTGAGCTGTATTCGAATCCTGTGTCACTTGTCCTCAAAATATGAACTCCCTGCTCTTACATCTGCTGCCAAAGTACTGACTGCCCAGCTCAATGCTTAGCATTTTTGCATCGAGGAAAGCAAACCAATAGAAATATTACTATTTTTCCATTAAAGAAGAGATCCGTGTTTGCTTGTTGCTTAACTCTGTGAAAAATGGGTACAGCAATAGCGACAGTCCTTAATGCTATAAAAGTTAAGACGCAGCATGTCCAACATAAACTACACTAAGAACACCATAGTATCTATCAGTTAGTTCTACCCTAGGATATATACTTAAGCAATTCTCATATTCAAGTTGTACTCATTAAATGTAAATCCCACATGTGCAAACGCTTTGCCATCAATCAAGCAAACCACTTGCTTGGTGGTGCACTATGGAAAGAGTTGATTGACATATACTACTATGTTTACTGCAAGTTAGTCTTCATCACATTATAATCTATGTAAAAACATGACTAAAGAGAAGACACTTGTTAGTGACTGAACACATATTTACTCAGACTCATCTGTGCTCTGCACCCAGGCACATAAAAATAATATCTCAGTAGTAGTTTCCAAATGTCAGCTACACTACAGAAATAAATAGTGCAACTGCATTGTTGCATCATCTAAAGCTTTATACTGACAAAAGACATTCGGATTGTCTTCTACATGTCTTAATGTTGACATGAATTCATAACTATGAACATGTACATCCATAATGATCACAAAATGTGTGAGTGTGTGTGTGTGTGTGTGTGTGTGTGTGTGTGTGTGTGTGTGTGTGTGTGTGTGTGTGTGTGTGTGTGTAAAACTATAAGTGTGCAATGTACACGTGTTGACAAACAGGTGCATATGTCTCACTTCTGCAACATGCATTCCTGACAGCTTATAGCATCCAGTCTGAGAAGCTGTCTTTTAAAGTATGTCTGCATATTAGAACCACAACAGAAAATACAAATTCCACACTTTTGCACACCACTGTCATAACAGGATATGTTATCTACATTATATAATGATGATGTCATCATCTATAAAAAACAGTACGACAATACAAAAACATACTTCGGTGATGGTCCAGTTATTAACTACTGTGTTCTGCAGATGGAAACAAAATAGATAGGTGTGGGTTAGCTTACCACAACATCCACATTGTGTGTGTGTGTGTGTGTGTGTGTGTGTGTGTGTGTGTGTGTGTGTGTGTGTGTGTGTGTGTGTGTGTGTGTGAGTGTGTGTGTATGTGTGTGTGTGTGTGTGTGTGTGTGTGTGTGTGTGTGTGTGTGTGTGTGTGTGTGTAAATGTATGTGCATAGTCAGAAGAGCATGAGTTTGCATTCTACTGTCAGCAATCCAGTCCCATGAAGAAAAAATATTTTGACAGTCGTACATGCCTACACATCCATTTCATACAGGCCTCATGATATCTTCCCCCAAATGTTCAATGATGATGACATCCACTATGAATAGTCCATCAACAATATAAAAGTCAGACTTGTGCTGTCACACATGCCTTAAGTACTGTGTTTCGTAGTTTATGTAATTAATGAGGTAAGGGGGTTAATGTCACTGCAGTCAATTTGTGTATGTGTTTGTAAACAGTTAGTTCACAAGTGAGAGACCATTTTAGGAAAGAGTGTGAGACACTCCTGCTACCATCTACTTCTCACTAGACACTGCTTATATCATCAGCTATAAAGTGTTGTCTGGCACTAAGAATGCTGTGGCGCTTGCATTAAGTACTGTGCTCTGTAGACAGCTAGGTAAGAGTTCTAGTCAACTGGTGTGTGTTTTTGTGTTCAGTTACTTCACATTCTAGAGGCCATTTTGTAACAGCATGTCAAACACTCCTACTATCATCTTCTTCTCACCAGACACTGCTGATGTCATCTGCTATAAAGTTTTTGAAACTAAGAAAACCAGACTTGTGTTGTTGTACTTGCATTAAGTACTGAGTTCTGTTGATAATTATTTATTTATTTATTGCCATTTGTTGACAGGAAAAGTCCACTGGGCCAGAAAGTTCCATTTTCGGTAGAGGCCCAGGGAGGAAAGCTCCACAATTACAGATAATTTAGATTAAAGTTTATACATAAACAAAATTAAAATGTGAAAAAAAAAATAAATAAAAAGGTCAAACAATTTTAGACATTTTTAAATTTCTGATCAGACATTATTAATTTTAGCAATCATAAATGGATAGATCTTAGACATAATTGATATAATCCAAGTAGGATTTTTACAATCCGTAAGACTTGCCCCCAGATTCACCAATGGCTGATTTCTGTGCAGGAACAGTGTAGCCACTCCTGCATGGAAAATGGCCGCTTTGAGATCCAGTTACGTGCTGTTTTCACATGCATGAGCGGCCCTACACTGTTCCTGCACTGAAAGCCATGCGGGATGCAAATCACCTCATCTGCTGGTAAAAAAACATGCAAATGAGATGATTTTACGATCCACTAAGCTGGACGGATTCCGTGAAGGAACAATGTCAGAGCAGAAATGTATTCAGTTAGTAACTGAATACATTTCTGCATCTAAACTAACAAAGGCAGGACAGCTTGTGGAATGTATGTATTACAGTCAAACACACATGCCAATGGCCAAATATAAGGCCATTGGCATTAAAAACAGTTTATTTTATTTAAAATTAAACTTTTTTTTTTTGGCCAATCTCGGCTGTTTAAGCTTAGGGCAGTGGCGCACAAACAGGATTGTGCTGAAAATTAAACAAAAGAGAAAAGTCAATTATAAGTTAATTCTGCATTTTGGCATTATAGTCAATGATATGCAGAATGTAAACAATACCAGGGAGCACTGGTTGTCAAGGGGAAAGGGTCATTTTAAGTGCAGTACCTAACAACTTACACACTGGTGTATGCAAATGAGGGGAGTTATACTGTATCACAGATTTCTTCAAAGTGTCAGCTTGTACCTAACTATGTAGGTGCAGCAATACAACAGTGCAAGTGTAAGAGCTGAATTACTTCATAAAGGGGTGTGTCATGCTTGCTGTAAGCGAAATGGAAGTCTGTGGCCCGTGTTTACCCCTAGCTAAGAACAGCTAAGGAAGGGGGTGTGTCAGATGTGCCTGAGCTTTGTGCATATAGCCTAAATGCATGTGAGCGCCAAGCAACGGGATTTAAAAAAAAAAGAAAGAAAGAAAAAGAGGAAATGGCAACACTGTTTACATTTCATCACTGTGTATGTTTGGCGTGCCTTGAGGCATAAATAGGGAGGACATGGGAAGGGGGAACAGCACTAAGAAGGCAATCAAGGAGAACTAGCATAGCTGTCAGGTGGAATGTATCAGAATCAGTCGATTTACGCATGCAGCAGCCCAGCACACTAATATAAACTCTACACCACCGATGTACCCAGATGGGGGATTTTTAACTGGCAAAACAAACTAAAAATGTTAGAGGCTGCTGCTGCTTTACTCCATCAATGTGTGCTACAGACTGAGAGTGGTGAGAAGGAGAATGCTGACAACCGACCAACAGTGAGGAGGAGGAGAAGTGTGTACAGACCCAGGGTAACCATAGTACAGTGCTATAGGGTGGATAGGGACATTCTATCACAGCACAGCTAAGGAAGGGGGTGTGTCAGATGTGCCTGAGCTTTGTGTATATAGCCTAAATGCATGTGAGCGCCGAGCAACGGGATTTAAAAAAAAAAAAAGAAAGAAAAAGAGGAAATGGCAACACTGTTTACATTTCATCACTGGGTATGTGTGGCGTGCCTTGAGGCATAAATAGGGAGGACATGGGAAGGGGGAACAGCACTACGAAGGCAATCAAGGAGAACTAGCATAGCTGTCAGGTGGAATGTATCAGAATCAGTCGATTTATGCATGCAGCAGCCCAGCACACTAATATAAACTCTACACCACCGATGTACCCAGATGGGGGATTTTTAACTGGCAAAACAAACTAAAAATGTTAGAGGCTGCTGCTGCTTTACTCCATCAATGTGTGCTACAGACTGAGAGTGGTGAGAAGGAGAATGCTGACAACCGACCAACAGTGAGGAGGAGGAGAAGTATGTACAGACCCAGGGTAACCATATTACAGTGCTATAGGGTGGATAGGGACATTCTACAGCAAATTGCTGAGCTGTGCTGGCCACGCCTCACACACAGAACTAATAGTGGGGAAACCATCCCAGTGGATACCAAGGTATGTCTAGGTTTAAGAATACTAGCCACAGGTACCTTCCAAAGACCAACTGGGGATATCATGGGGGTCTCACAGGCATCAGCGTCCAAGGTACTCCACCAGTTCCTGGATGCCATGACACAATATGCTAATGAGTACATATATTTCCCCACTGCCCATGAGGTGCTGCCCAGACGTATGCATCTCTTCCACTGTATAGCAGAATACCCTGGGGTAGTTGGTGCTATAGATTGCACACAAATCCACATCTAAGCACCACCTGGTGAGCGGGGCAAGGTCTACATTAACCACAAGGGATTCCCCTCCATCAACTGCCAGGTCATGTGTGATGCCCAGAGCATTATTATGAATGTGTGCGCTGGCAGCCCTGGAAGCTATCATGACTCCCACATCTGGCATTGCTCACAGCTGTATCAGGCATTTGCCAGGGGGGACATCCCATATGGCTGTCTAATGGGGGATGCTGGCTGTGCACTGGAGCCATGGCTGATGACACCCATCAGAAATGCACACACACCTGAACAAGAACATAATAATGAGGCACATGCACAAACCAGGATCATTGTAGAGCATGTGTTTGCGATTCTCAAGTCAAGGTTCCGCTGCCTTGACATATCTGGTGAAGCCTTGCAGTACTCTTCAGTTACATGTACATAAATGTTCATAGTATGTGTCATGCTACACAATATGATCCTGTGGAAACAGCTGCAGCAGGAACAGCGCAGGGCAAGGCCGCACAGCCCCCCACCATTGCCAAGACCAGCACAGTCAACAGAGGGACTCTGAGGAGGAACTTCCTGAGCCTTCCCCTGTAGGCAGAAGGAAGCATACACAGTATGCCCAAACCTTGGCAAAGAGGCAACTCATAGCACACACAATGACACTGTAGGGACCCAGGGACTGATACCTCTCTCCGACTCTCACATACAGTAAAAGGGATGCCAAACATGACACTACCTGAGCTTTACCATGTATAGGGAGTGTACTATGTGCTTCCAACATAGTTAGCCATCCAGCACTGTCCTCAGTACTGGCCCAGAAACAAGGTAAGTCACCCTTCCTATCAATTACTGAATGGAGTAGTGTGTTCTTATACTTGTATGTATGATATGGATGCAAGCATGCAAGAGAATTGTGTGGCTGAATGGGATAGCAGCAGACAGCTATATAGGACAGCAGGAAATTCATAACAAATACTGGTGTCAACATACTAGGCAGCATTACACAAGGTGAAAACCCCCATCGTAGTAAATGTGATGGCCCAAAGAACCATGGGTGTCAATAGGTCACACACCATGGATGTCTATGAAGGTCACATATCCACCACCAGCCTCACCCAGCAGGACAGGTGTAAATGACCATGAAGAAAGGCTGGGATAAGGCCCCCAAGTAATTGTAATGGTGAACAGCCCCCCACCAGACCTACACAGACATACAACAGGTCTGTCAGCTACATTCTAGTTCTGAAGGGTAAGAAGTCTGAAACTGAAATTTATGCCATTAAGGTCTAACATGTGTACTCTACTGATATGCCTCCTGTCTGCATGATAGGTAACAATACAATATGAAATGGAAGCCAACAGAGTAACCGAAATACCAGTGCAGTCATTTCAAATGTTAAAGTCTGCAGGTGTGCACCGCCCCCCACAATCGCATGTAGAAATGCAGTAACAGATGGCCTGCAGCACTCTCAAATGGCATATAGTCCTCTGGCAAAGGCCCATGCCTCACCCATAGTGCCAGTGCATGGAATGTCAGGGAGTCCCAACTAACAACCTAACACAGTAAATAGAAAGCAAATGCAAGGCCATGTTGACAAATGTTAGTAGCATGCCTCCCCATGTCCTACTGCAAGGACTGTAGATCAGGCCATAGATACTACTGGGGTAAAGGCCCAACTATAGGTATGCCTCTGAGATATTGCTTACATAATGTTAGGTGGAGGAGAGAATTATTTATTTATTTTTATTTATTTATTTATTTAAATTTGTTGACCGGGAGTGTCCGACTGGACGTGGGTCCATTTTCAGCGGAAGCCCGAGGAGAAAAGCTCCACAGTAAAATAAACAGACAGTAGTTACATTGGATTACATAGCGATTAACAATTTAACATAGAAATTACTTACAACATATTTACAGATGAAGAACATAGTAAATCAGTAGACAACTAGAATCTGTATCTGTGAAGTACATAACAGGCATTAACAAATGTAACAATGAGAAGTTCCTGCTGTATAATAAGTACTAGGCTTATGAGCATCTGAGCTTGCTATCATCAAGGTAGTTAGTGGAGGTGAAAGAAAGGTAGTAGGTGGATGGGGTGGATGATATTAGAGTGGGAGTTGCAAGGGCATAGCCAGCATGTTTTTAGATGCGCTTTTAATAAAGTTTTGAAGTTGGTGCATGATGGTACAGAGGTAATTGTGGGTGGGAGTGAGTTCCATAATTTGGCTATGATGCAAGAGAATAGTGCTTCACCAGCAGAGTTATTTGCTTTAGTGGTCTGCAAGTGATTTTTGTTGCTGGATCTTAGTGGTCTGGTGGTGCGATAGGGTTGGAGTAGATTCTGGAGGGATGGGACATTTAGTGGATGGTTTACTAGTTCGTGGGCGAGTGAGAGTTGATACCACTGAAGGAGGTGAGGGAGTTCAAGCCAGCAAGTGAGAGACAGTGGTGACTACAATAGGATGCCCCTGTGGCGAATTTGGCGATTTTGTTGTAGCAGGTCTCTAGCTTGTTTAGATCACATTGCCTTAGGTTTGTATATACTGGAGAGGCATAAAGTAGGGTGGAGATAAGGTGGGAATTTGCTATTGAAATCTTTGCTGCTTTGGTGAGAAATTGTTTATTTCTGTATAATGCTCCTAGTTTTTTGTGGACTTTTTTTATGGTCATGGATATGTGAATGTCACATTTTAGTTTATTGTCTATTCCCACTCCTAGCAATTTCGTGTGTTCAGTTGGGTATATAGTGGTGTTGTCTTTTGCTGTGATGTTAAAGTGAGAGTTGTTTTGAGTATGTTTGGTGGGTTGGAAGATGAGTAGTTTAGTTTTGTTTGGGTTGAGTATTAATTGGGCATCAGATAACCATGTTTCAACAGAGGAAAAGGCTTCCTGTGTGACTTTTTGCAGTTTGGGTAGGGACTGGGCTGAGCAGATGATGGTTGAGTCATCTGCGTATTGGATGAGTGTGCCATGTTTGGTGGCAGAGGCTAGATTATTGGTGTAAACAGAGAAAAGTAGGGGTCCAAGGATGGATCCTTGGGGAACCCCTATGGAGACAGGTAGTTGGGGAGATATGTCATTCTGCCATACAACGGATTGTTGGTGGTCAGGCAGGTAACTCTGAAACCAGTTGGTGACTGATTGTGAGAAGGATAGGTTATTGAGGACAGAGATAAGTTGTTTGTGTGGGATCATGTCAAATGCTTTAGATAGGTCTAGGAAAGTAGCAGAGGAGAGATAGCCATTGTTTTTATGCTGAAGGATAGTGTTAGTAAAGGAGAGTAAGGCAGTGGTGGTGCTATGGTTTGGTCGGAAACCATGCTGAGTGCTGGAAAGGAGGTTGTTTGTAAGGAGGTAGTGTGAGACCTGAGAGTGTATGCATCTCTCTAGTATTTTGGGGAGTGGAGAGAGAATAGCTATGGGGCGGTAATTGGTTAGTTCTGCAGAGGGTCCGCCTTTGTGGAGGGGAATTATATGTGAGACTTTCCACAATGTGGGAACGTAACTTTCTGACAGAGATTGGTTAATCAAGATGGATACTGGGTAGGCCAGAGCATCAGCTGCGATTTGTAGGTATTCACTTGGGAGGTTGTCTGCTGCTAATTTGGCGGGTTTAAGTTTAGTTAAGAGTTTTTTTATAATAACAGAGCCGGAGGTGTAGAAGCATGGTGTCACGGAGTGTGTAAAGTCTGAAACTCTAATGTTCACCCATACTATTCCTGACTGCAAACCCATGAATGAATAGCCACAAAACCACTTGTAAACCACAATGTGAAGGTAAACTGACCAGATATATGAGTCCTGCCTCTGCATAAGCTGGGTGTATCTGTACAGCTGAGAGGTATGGCCCCAGCAGGATATGGCCATTCCATGCAGTTGACAAAAGCACAAGGAGGGGATCCCCAGCTAGCATACTAAGAGGGTGCTGGACCATTTACAAAGAACCAGCAGTCTATTGTCTGTAGCTACCCCTCCACAATGGCAGGCATGTGCCAGAATGTGTAGTCTATATGCCTCAGAATATTGGTCTCAGCTTCATTCATCTTGTATTTCCCTGGTAAATAACTGTGAGTAAAGAATGATAACTGTCAGTAGTTGATGACATGAAACATCACAGTGCAAAACAGTACATATGTCAGAAAATCTATGCTACAACCAAACATGTCACACAAGCAGCACAAACAGCAATAGTTACAGTATCCCCCATATCTCAAGCCCATTATGTGTCCATACTGGCAACCTATTTACAGATATCCTGCAGAAACAGGTTGCTATGTGTAGCTGTAGCACACAAAACCCTGAACTGGAGTCCAACCCTCCCTGGAATGGATGCACACACTCAATATAGAAGGTCATACTGGGTATGCTCCTACACTTAGAGAAATGAAGCCCATGTCTCACAACACAGTGGACTACAGATGTCGGTTATCCATAGCTGTCTGTGCACACACATCAAATTGTACACCACTGATACTTCACACACACACACACATTGGATAGAATACTAACACATATCTAAGGCCAACATACTATAATATGTCAACCTGATTGACTTCTTTGAATCAGTCTCCAGAGCCATGGACAAGGGTAAGGTGGTCCACACAGCCTATCTAGACCTTGCCAAGGCCTTTGACACCACCCCCCACTCTGGAATCATAGATAAACTTGCTAAGTTGGGCATAAATCCCTATGTCACCCAGTGGGTTGCTAAATGGCTTACTGATAGAACCCACACTGTAAAAGTAGCCGACTCCAAATCCAGCTCCAGACAAGTGACAAGTGGAGTACCTCAGGGTTCAGTCCTGGGGCCGCTCTTGTTTGGCATCTACTTCTCTGAAGTACAGGTCAACACTAAGGGACTCTGGCTAACAAAGTTTGCAGACGACTGCAAACTGGGAGCCATTATTGAATCCCCAAATGATGTGGATACTCTACAAAAGGGCCTTACAGAAACAGATGCTTGGTGCCAGAGCCATGGGCTCAAGCTCAATGCCAAGAAATGTATTGTTATCCCTTTGGGAAAAAACATGTATCCATGAATTACCATATAGGTGGCAGTACACTAAACACAGAAAGTGTGATAAGAGACTTAGGGACACAGGTGGACAGTGGTCTCAACTTCGATAACCACATCGCCACAACAGTCAGGAAATCCTTCTATGTAGCACACCTCATCACGAAGGGCTTTTCATCCAGAAAAAAGGAGGTCATTGTCCCACTGTACTCATCCCTCATTAGACCCATTATAGAATACAACGCCCCATTTGGTATGTACCTCTCAAGACATCTGCAACAACTGGAAAGGCCTCAGAAATACCTCACTAAAAGAATCACAGGCCTAAAGCAGATGCCCCACGCTGACCGCCTTAAAAACTCCAGCTATACTCTGTCGCATATCGTCTACTCAGAGGCGATCTCTGCTTAACATACAAGGCCATGTCAAACCCAGAGCTGTTGGACATGCTACACTTAAAGAAATCCCAATCCCTCAGAGCTACACGCTCCAGGGATCTAAACCTTGTCATCACAATAAACAAAACATGTTGGAGGGATAGGTTCCTGACCCAGAGACTCCCCAGACTCTGGAATAGATTGCCCATACATGTCAAGCAGAGTGCCTCTTTGGACCTCTTCAAGAGGAACCTTGACGATTGGATGGGAGAAAGGAAATTCACCCCAGGGATCACGTCAGTCGCCCTGCTAGACAGGGGTCCAGGAAAGTAAATAATGTGGGAAGAAATAGATAGGGAATTGTTATGGCTAGGCTTGTATAGGCCCTAGGGCTGATAGCCTAGTACCAACCTATGAACCTATGAACCTATGAACATACACCCACTGAGACATGGGGAAAAGAAAGACAGACAGCAACAGAGAGAATCCCATTATGAAGCCTATCCCACCCACTACACATCCCACTGGCCTATCTCACATGATATGCTGACATCATTCACTGTAGAAATACCTTTGGCTAGCCCTCAGCCCTATAGTCTCAGTGGTGCTTGTGATAACTGTGTAACACTACAGTACAAATACTTATCCATGTAACAATTGTAATCTCAGTCCTGTCAAATGTAAAGTTGTGTGTAAGTGTATGTGTGTGTTTCTAGATGAATGTGGTTGAGGCCATTCACACTCACTAAACTTCCCTTACCCCTCCTTCAGCACTCCTGCTGATGTCACTCACCTTTAAAGATACCTTTGCACAGCTCTCCAACATATAAGCTCCGTGGTGCTTGTGATAACTGTGTAATAGTATAGTGCAGCAAACTAGTTAGATAGGAGTTCCAGTCCTGATCCTGGCAACTGCATAAATGTGAGAATTTGTGTGAGAGAGTGTGTGTATCCTTGTAAAAACCTGATTTTGTGGTCATTCACACTTACAACACTTTCCTTAACCATTCTTTAGCACTGCTGCTGATGTCACTCACCTTCAAAGATACCTTTGCACATCTCTCCAATGTATAAGTTCTGTGGCACTTGCAATACCTGTGCAATACTATTGTGTAGCAAGCTAGTTAGGTAGGAGTTCCAATCCTAATCCTGGCAACTGTGTAAATGTAGTGTTTATATGAAAGAGTGTGTGTATCCTTGTAGAGACCTGATTTTGTGTCATTCATACTTACAACATGTTTTTTACCCCTCCATTAGCACTGCTGCTGATGCCACTCACCTTCAACGATACCTTTGTGCAGCTCTTCAACATATAAGCTCCGTGGTGCTTGTAATAACTGCATAATACTATAGTGTAGCAAACTAGTTAGGTAGGAGTTCCAATCTTGATCCTGGCAACTGTGCAAATGTGAGCGAGTGTGTGCATCCTTGTACAGACCTGATTTTGCGGTCATTCACACTTACAACACTTCCCTTACCCCTCCTTTAGCACTGCTGCTGATGTCACTCACCTTCAAAGATACCTTTGCACAGCTCTCCAACATGTAGCTCTGTGATGCGTGTGATAAATGTGGAACAATGTAGTAGCAATGTCTACATAGGTAGGGATTTGAATCTCATTCATGGCAAGTGTTTGTTTGTGTGTTTTCATATGTCTACATACATATGTCCATACCTCAAAGATTTTGGCCCCATTTGAACCCAGTACACATCTCAGTGCCTGACTTTAACAGTCCTGCAGATATCATTCACCTTAGAAGTACCTGTTGGCAACCCTAAACCATGTAAGGTCAGTGGTGCATGTGGTAAATGCATAACATAATGGTCCGAAAAGATAGATAGACAGTTGAACCTCACTCCTAGCAAATGTAAATGTGTGTGTAGGGTAAAATATTTTGCGGAATCTCTCACTCACTACATCACTCAATGCCAGTATTTACAAGGACTGGCGATGTTCCTCACCTTAGAAGTACCTTGGGACAACATCCATCCTACAAACTCTGTGGTGCATGCGATAAATGTGTAACACTGTAGTAGCAATACATAGCTAGGTAGGGGTGTGAAACTCAGTACTGGCAAGTGTGTGTGTGTGTGTGTGTGTGTGTGTGTGTGTGTGTGTGTGTGTGTGTGTGTGTGTGTGTGTGTATGTATCTGTCATCAGTATCCTGTGTGGGGGTGGGTGTGATTGTGCAATAACGGGATCCATTGGGAGGTGGGTTTTGCTAAATTATTACGTTGAGGACTTAGTATATGTCCCAATGTCCACATTACAAGGCCAACAGTTTAAAAACACCATAGAGGTTGGTGTAGGCAATCCACATGTCTAGTGCCATGTGCAATGACTACGTGGCAGTATAGATTAGTGAACAATATAGGCAACCCTTCAAATACTCAGAGACCACTATCCACACATGAATCATACACAAACACACTTGGCTAGGCAACAACCACTATATTGGTAGTTCCCCTTCATATTGCCACACAGATAATACCCACTGTGTGATTGCAGTGGACTACATGCCTGTTGACTACAACAGTGCCACTGACATCAGAAAGTTCTTTGATGTGTTACATCTCCTGACTGAGTGTGTGATATCCAGCAAGTAAAAGGACATGGCACCCTGTTCCATCCCCTCAGTAGCCCAATCAATGTGTACAGTGGCACTTTTGCCATGTTCCCCACTGGAAGCCTGCAACAACTGTAGAGTCTGCAAACATACCCCACAAAGGGAATACCATGCCTTATACACATGCCCTGTATGGACAGATGCCAGTGACTCCAATGAATACTCATATCATACTGTCAATGGAGGTGCAATCACTACCTCAGTTACATAGCCAGGTCTCACCAAACGAGGTCAAGAATGCTACATCAGAAGATACCAATCTGTCCACACAACATACCCCAGTGACCTCAAACACACTTCCTCACTTCAAAGAACATACATGTGGGACATGTGCACAACCCAAACACTGTCCATGGTATGGAATATAAATCACATACATGGGAAACAGTGCACATCACTGGCCACCCACAATAGAAATCTGGATGAGTGGATGGGGAATACATTTGGCCTGATACCAGGGTATTCCCTTGGTCTAGCCTTGTACAGCCTTCAGGCCCATTCACCTACTACACACCTATGAAGCAGTGAACCTATGGATCTCAGTACTGGCAAGTATGTGTGTGTGTGTGTGTGTGTGTGTGTGTGTGTGTGTGTGTGTGTGTGAATAATAATCCCAGTGTATTTGGTTAATGAATATCCCCCATGGCTGTCATTATTAGCAATCAGAGGTATGCCCAAACCAGAACATGCACCAGTCTCCATTCTACAACAGATGATGTAAATCAACATATACCTATGTACAACCCTCAGCCCTATAATCTATGAGGCATATGCAATCACTGTGTTAGAGACCAGGGATTACCGTGCACATACTGCTCCCTGCCTATGACATGGTGGATGTGTTACCACACTGCCATACCCTGTGGCCTTGCTGCAGGGCCACATCCTGATGACACATAGATGCCTAGAATGGAAATGGGATACAGCATGTGAGAACACATTCACTCAGCACTTCACTTGTGGAGGGAGAGAGAGGTAAAGCTGGCACTGAATGTGTTGCCAAGACTGTGGCCAATACTTGTTGTCGCAGGATAGGTTTTAGCATTGTGCAGTAACTCACAGCACTTGTGTTTAATGCTGTGGAGGTTGTTGATATAACTATCAAAGGCTGTTGTGGCTGTCATCAATGTCTGCTGCATCTCTGCTGCCACAGATGCCTGTCATGGATTCCATGAGGGATCCAAAGTTGTGTTTGAGGCTAATAAGAGCGTTCAACAGTCATATGACATCACCTTTCCCTGCAACAGTGCCCTCCTTCTGATGTATACTTTAGTAATGGCAGGGGACAATCACATTGTCTCCCAGTGTTTGGAGGACAGTGTCTGGGTTCTACTGGCTCTGGCTAGTACTATGCATTCATGAACCTGTTTCTACAGTGCCTATATGTATGATTCCACAGTCAAGCAGCAATTTCTCATTACCATTGGTGCAGTGAAAACATCCACCCCTGGAGATGTTGTGCCAGGTGGTTATTTTTGTGGGGGTGTAGCTGACATGTAGAGTTCCATCTTGATTACAGCCTGTGTGAATCTCACCATGCAGGGATTGACATCTGTGGATGAACAACAGTCCCATATTTAACTGGTCAACACAGGTCAAGGTTGTTGCATCCTCTACCAGGGGTCAGTATGAGCAGTGGAAATTATGAATCCCAGACATGTTGGCCCACTGTACTGGTGCTTGGTTACATTCCCCAGGTGATGGAGGGGTAGTTGAAGACTCATACTATGTCAGTGTTACATTGGACCATCATAGATGGCAGGGTGTTGAGGAATGTTCATTGACAATCTTGGACAAAGATGTGGACCCATAGCAGGCTATGGTCTGGATTGCATTATTACCCCAAAGCAGTTGTACCAGAAGTATCTCCAATGTATTATGACGAGATACTCATCTGGAGGTGTTCCTATCCATAATGAATATGGAGACAACACCACCTGTGGATGTGTGGTGTGTTCCATGTTTGGGGGCTGACAGCTGTGGGATGTGCCATAACCTGATACTGCAGGTCTGCTGTCTGCTGCTGTAAACCACCTCTCCATTACAGCAGACATGTGCCCTTCACTCCAACAACTATGAGTCACTGCATTCTGACAGTTAGATGTCCACTGTTGAGCAGCATGACCATCAGAGTGCATACATGTGTAGCTGTTATGGTGGTAATAGCATTAGGAACACTGTCTAATAAGGCACCATAGGGGTGGCAAGACACTTAGCCAGTACATGGCAACCCAGTGGTGACAGATATAGAATATCAGTGGCAAGTCATTGGGTTCTGTCAATCATGTCATCTCAAGCAGATAGGTACTGTATCCCCTGAGAATGACACAAATCATGTAAGCCAATGTTGCAGTGAATCATCTCTTGATAGTATGCAGCATCATTTTGGGTGACGGCAGTACACTGCCCAGGGCTACTGTCACACCTGCCTGGACCACATAATCAGAGAGTTTAATCATGTCTCCTTTCATGTAGTCCAGGGAGGTGTGTCCCAAGTCATTCACACCCACATGGATACAGAGTGATACTCATAGTTCTTGTGGAGTGACATGGCTGGCTGTGTCATGCGTTAGATGCTGGCATGTGATAGATATTTTGCTGTTACCTTCTCCATATTCAGCTTAGTGAGTGGGATGTGTGTGCCTCAGTATTGAGTTACCCTTGATCTCTGTATTGTGCAAGGTGGTTAGCCTTTGCAGCTTAGGTTGGGGACATACTGTGTAGGTTAAATACATGTCCCTTGGCATGTGCCATGTCACGGTGTGTGAGTGGATGTCTGCTTTGCTGGTCTATGCTGTTTGGGTAAATGTCCACTAAGTGTCTCTGGGAAGGTGGGTGTGTGGCCTTTTACTGTATGTCATGGCTGTCAAAGTGGGTGTCATGTTGAGCTTTGTGTTCCACATGGTGTGGTGCAGGTGTTGTTCTTATCCTCTTGACTTGCTAGTCCAGTCTTTGCTGGAGAGTGCCTATGTCCACTTTGGGTGATATAGGGGTAACCCTCGCAGGTCTGAGTGTTTGGAGTTTTGATGGGTGGGTTGTCTGTGTACATGAGGCAGTTGCAACAGTGCCCCAGAATGGACAAGTGCAGGAGGTTAATGGGTGAAAGCACAGATGACTGCCCTTCAAACATGCCAGGAGGGCTAGACATAACTAGTAAGTACTGGGTCTACATCGGTGATGAACAAGCACTGCTGATGGCTCCCAGGTGTACCACACTTCTTGATACAATAACCTGGTGAAGTGCCAAGCCATAATGCTAGTCGAAGTGCAAGACAGACAGAACTAGCATGATGTACAGGTGGAACAGAAGGCAGACGGTCTGCCACCTGTAATACTTTACCACAGCTGCGCGGTTATCAGCAGCTTTGGCCATGTTAAAGTTCAGTAAGCTCTGTAGTGCAAGTGGTAACTGTGTAACACTGTAGTAGACATACCTAGATAGACAGGAGCTCTAATCCCAGTACTGGCAAGTGTGTGTGTGTGTGTCTGTGTGTGTGTGTGTGTGTGTGTGTGTGTGTGTGTGTGTGTGTGTGTGTGTGTGCGTGTGTGCGTGTGTGCATGTGTGCGTGTGTGTGTGTGTGTGTAATCCCAGTACTGGCAAGTGTGTGTGTGTGTGTGTGTGTGTGTGTGTGTGTGTGTGTGTGTGTGTGTGTGAATCATGTACTGGCTGGCTCATACCATTTTTGACCTGTGTACTACCCTTTACACTTCCCTTCACTCCAATTTAGTAGACCCATTGACGTCATCCACCTTAGAAGTACCTTTGGAAGAGGTAGACATGTATAAGCTCTGTGGCGCATCTGATAACTGCGTCGCACCATCATCGCACTATAGTAGGAATACTTAGATAGGCAGGAGCTCTAATCCTAACACTGCCAAGTGTGTGTATGAATCATGTACTGTCTGGGTCATGCCATTTTTGACTTGTGTACTACCCTTTACACTTCTCTTCACTCCAATTTAGTAGACCTGTTGATGTCATCCACCTTAGAAGTAACTTTGGAAGAGGTGGAAATGTATAAGCTCTGGGGTGCATTTGATAACTGTGTAACACTATAGTAAGAATACCTAAATAAGCAGGAGTTATAATCCCAATACTGGTAAGTGTGTGTGTGTGTGTGTGTGTGTGCGTGTGTGTGCGTGTGTGTGTGTGTGTGTGTGTGTGTGTGTGTGTGTGTGTGTGTGTGTGTGTGTGTGTGTGTGTGTGTGTATATGTGTGTGTGAATCATGTACTTTCTGGCTCATACCATTTTTGACCTCTATATTACCCTTTACACTTCCCTTCACTCCAATTTATTAGACCTGTTGATGCCATCCACCTTAGAAGCTCCTTTGAAAGAGTTGGAAATGTGTAATCTCTATGGCGTGTCTCATAACTGTGTAGCACTGTAGTAGGAATACCTACATAGGCATGAGTTCTAATCCTAATGGTGGCAAATGTTTGTGTGTGTGAGGATCATATTGTGTCTGGTTTATACCATTTTGATGTACATACTGTACATGGCTGGTGACTACCTCCAGCTGCCATTACTTTATATAGTGTGGTAACAGCATCTGCCTCACATGCAGCAGGTTAAACCATTGTACAGTCCTCTGTACAGATGTGTCTGGAATATCCATATGTTTGAAACCTATACATGGTTGAAAGTAGTCTGTGTGTCTTAACAATACCCATGTATGTGATATTATAGCCTAATAGGGAAAAGTGAATGTAGTAACACATATGGGAGCATGAGGTATCATACCTGACTGAAACATCATGCCGATAGGATGTCTGCCACCCTCAGAAGTGGCCAGCTTTGTAGGTTCAATACATGAGTACAGATGCTTGGTTTTACAAGTGAAATGTATCTGTTATGGGTCACATTAAAGGCTGAAAGAGGTCTGGACTGTCATATTGTGGTCCTAATTAGTATGTGACAGGAACACCTTACATCGTAAGAGGGGTGTGTATACAATTTATATCCACTGTGTACCAGTAATGTGTCACACAAGACCCTACCTTATGCCATTTGTCCAGCGCAATTTGCTGGCCTCTGTCCAGATGTCTTGGCACTGACAAGTTGTGAGGTATGCTACAGGAATGTTGAATTCACATCAGATAGGCCCCAGTGGTGAGCACTGTGATGCAATACAGTTAACCCCAGCACAAGTGAATATGCACAACAAGCAATATATCTATTGCATAAAGCAATACAGCTATTACTGATGGTTGTGTGCTTGGTAAATTGCATGTGCTTCACATGCCTGGGGTATTGCCAGGCAACAACAGAACAATGTCATACTCACCAGCATCAGACTGCTGTCCCACATGCAGACCAGAGGGTCCTAGGTAGTTGTGAGAGGAAGTTATTATCAGCAGATGCACATGTGGCTTTGGTACAGGATGGATGCAGCATGTCTGCACATCTACAGTACTAACCACAATAATACACAATGTCCTGTTCTCACCACAGATGTGCACCACTGTATATTAGGAAACCCCATCCACAACTACAGTCGGACCTGGCACATGCATGTAGATACAATACAGATACATGTATGTCTGATACATTAGTGTACTGATTCCCCACTGGGCCCTTATGTGCACGCTCCCCATCCAGTGTCTGTGTGTGTGTGTGTGTGTGTGTGTGTGTGTGTGTGTGTGTGTGTGTGTGTGTGTGTGTGTGTGTGTGTGTGTGTGTGTGTGTGCAACCGAGCATCAAGGCTTGTGCGTTTGGCATGTGGCCCAGGTGTGGTGAGGAGCTCCTCGGTGGGTGTCAGTGTGGGCTGGATGGCTGGGCCCTGATCTGTGGTTAGCCAGTCCTTCACTTCAGCAGCAGCCCATTGACAGGCATGGCATTTAAGGTCAGTGGCCCGATGCTGCACATGCTCATAAGTTCTGCTGTGCAGGCCAGCATCATTTACCCTGTGGACCACACTGTTCCACAGGGCAGTCCTCTCCCACACATCTTCTGCTGTCCATCCAAATGACAGGGCATAACGTCCAGCCAATTATTGAGTAATGATGTCTGTTTCCCCGACAGAGAATGCTGGTAGTTGAGCACTCTGCATGTTACCTGGATGACATAAACAGGAAAAAGCTCACAGGACCTCATACAGTTGTTAAAATGCACATCAACAGAGGATATTACTTGCAAATAATTCAGACTACACCGAAATCATCCAGGGTATCATTGCTATAGCAGCTTGCATTACACACCTGTCCCTGAGCTATCTTATTCCCCCCAATGTTGGACACTTGATTGCATAGTCGTCTATCCTCCATTCATTTCTGTGTAGAGGGTTGACAGTGGGCATTTTCCATGTGGATGGTGTATGGATGGTGGCAGGACTGTGTTTGACTGTGGTGTGTGATGTAGCTTGAGCACATGCCTGAGTTCATGTAGGAGGCAGACACTGATGTTATTATGCCACATGGAGATATGATGTTGTTGCCATCAGTAGGCAATATGTACATGCTCACCATTGATGAGGGGAGGAGTGTAGCTGATGTGCATATCTCCATGTACAACTGAGGTGGACAGAGTGGTGATGTTCCCACCTAACCTGTGTGATGCAGGTTGCCTATATCTATGGCATGTGTGTATGAGGTGTTCTTTACCTCCATTACAGGGTGAATTGTGTTGTTTCATTTGAGACTTGCAACATATGTGAAGACATGGTTGCAATTGTCCTTCGTGGTCTGGATATGTCCGATTCATAGTCATAGTCAGCCTTACAGGAAATCACCTGTGAACCTAAATGCTTGCTCAGATATAGGTGGACTTGCTTCAAAGATGTTGCCTGCACCTATGTGTCTCTGTACAGCCAATGTAGCTACCTATTATGTGGTTTGTGTATTGCTGCTGTCCACCAAAGGGGATTACTCTACCTTGGTGGAGGCTGGATATACAGGTCAGGTACTGCTGTGCCCATACAGCTACAGTGGATATAAAGGGTACACACCCCTGATACACTGCCTGGTATTTGTGCAATTGGAACATGACACCACAATAACTAATTTCATAGCAATTCCCACCTGTAGTGTGACCTATAGCCTGTACAATTCAATTGAAAAAAATAACAATTGGGTCTGTGAAAACATATGGAAATAATACTCAGTTCAATAAGCCAGTTGAGTGAGCATGCACACCCCTAAACTGATATGTTGTGTATGCACCTCTTGAGATGGTTACAGCATTTATCCATCTTGGTCTGGAATCTAACATCATGGCACATCTTTACTTGGCAATAGTTGGTCACCTTCCTAGAAACAACTTTGATTGTATTTCAATGGAATTGTACAGGTTAGGGGTCACATAAAGATGAGAAACATTAAACAAATGATCTTCTGTGGTCTGATTGTCATACAGCACACATACCTGGCAGTCTAACAGGGGTGTATACACTTGTGATATCCACTGTATATAGGTGTGGATATAGCTGGTAGTGGTAGGCATGGACAGAGGGTCATAACACAGGTGGACACTTCTCTGATTAATAGCTGAATATCATGTCTACTCTAGTACCCATATCAGTGTCAGGGCACTGCAACAACCAGTAGTTGTACACATTTGTGTCTGTTGTATGCACTGACACTGATATTACACACATGTGCAACATGCAAAACCTATGTACCTGAATGCTTGAAACCCACGTGATTTAGTTTTGTGCCTTCCAGCTGAACATAAGCATGCATACATGTGCTCAGGGGATACCTGGTATACATTTCTGTTGTATGTTAGCATGGCACACTGTATTTACAGTCTTGCTGCTCAATCGTACTTCTCAACCTGTTGCAGCAGTACGTCTGGACAATGGCACACATAAATGGGTGTCAAAGGGGACAGCAATACTGATACTGTATTAATATAGCTGCACCATACATTAGTACGTTGACTGCACAGTAGGGTTTGACATCACTGTGATAACATGGAAGATGTCCAACAGTCATAAGCAGGCTACTATGTTGCAATGTCATTGTTCACAGACCTGCCAATGGTTCGGCTGACATAACACAGGTATATGTGTATGTGACTACAGATATCAGTCACAAATGTGCTTATTGTCCAGCAGAACACTGTACAGTTGAATGTTATTAATTCAATATATCATATGCAGTTCAACACACATTTATTATGCATATGCCCTCTATATGTGTCTTAGCTTTACAAGGCAAACATGTGCCATACTCATAATCATAGGTAACTTGGAAATGCAAAACATCCCATTAACTGGCCTAGCAGTGGCACTGGCACAACTGTTTGACAGACACCCCTGCAGTTGTCATATATGAGCTGTCCTCCCCCAGGGGTGAGTCAGGCTCATGAGCTGTGATCCCACCTCACAGCCTCTCAGAGCATCACATCTGGACAATGCCTAAAATGATGGGAGGATAAATCAGGACAGACTTTAAATATTCCTGTTACAAACATAGGCAGTTTGTAGAATGATATATTTAGCATTATGGTGAATATTCTTAAGGATGTGGAGTCTTAAACTCAAGTGTTTGTCATTACCTGATGACTTCAATCCTCAGCTATTTGCCAGAAAAGTACAGATTTCGGGAGGAACAGACAAAAATACATGATGGTAAAATGTGGACGTTCTGTGAAGATCTGTACAGTTGAGAGGTATGTCTGTGATATCTCCCACTGCAGAGAGGGACAGATTCTATGGCCATAGCAGCTGTTTAGCAGGACATTAGTACAGCATGTCTTGTTGGGACATATATTCCTCCAAATCATATTTTCCATGATTACAGACCAAGTACTACATTCAGTTACTTGCTTACATGTTCCACTTACCTTTTTTCTTTCTTCTCTTTTCCACTTTATGTTTCATTTGTTATTTCTCTCTCTCTCTGTGTGCACTACAGGGATAGAGCTGATTTGAATAGGTTGCAGCATGACCTTTGTATATGATGCTCATGACCAGGTGATGGCTTATGCACCTATTGTTGTTCCCCACTTGCTAGCTGCATGCAGAGCAGCTGTGTAGTTCTACCAACAGCCAATGTCATGGCAACACACTCCTATAAATGAGTACTTCATGTGGGTGTTGGCTCTTTCCCTTACTTGTGAGGAAGACATCCTGGAGTTGTGTGAGCTACTACCTCTTACAGCAAGACTTGTGGAGACAAGCCAACTAAATGGTGGGGAAGGTTCAAGACTTAGGAGCAGAATGTTAGAATTGCTGTTATATGTTTGGAATACTGTTAGGTTTAACAGGGTTTGTATGCACATGCTACTTTTGCATGGGTTTCAGTCTGACAAACTTCTGTCTCTGTATAGCGCTTAACTGTAGGGCCATCCATATAATGGCCACAGGTTAGCCTGTTATGTATGGGCTGTTCCCCAGACAGTTGTTCTTGGCAAATCAGTAGCATACTCTGGTGATTGCATTATGTAGATGGTAACATCCATTTGTTTTTCTGACATTATATCCCACACAAAAGATATATTACAACAAACCCTGTAACACTAGCAACTTTCTCAGTGTATAACAACAATATTTCATGTATGGCTATTTATTTGGGCTTCTGTCCACCAATTATTTCAGGCTTTGTCCAGATTTCATACAGTAGTAGGTGGATAGGTATACTGGTCTATCATTATTTACTGCTGTAATTCCTGCTGA
Source organism: Protopterus annectens (assembly GCF_019279795.1). Lineage (NCBI taxonomy): Eukaryota > Metazoa > Chordata > Ceratodontiformes > Protopteridae > Protopterus > Protopterus annectens. Next base: position 1,486,739,147 of record NC_056746.1, read on the forward strand.
GGGGAATGGCTGGGAAACATGTTGAAGTCTGTACATTCAAGAGGTTGATGTATAGAGAATGCAATTAGATGGCCTGTAACATAGTTTATGTGGGGGACAGTAACACATGTTTTAAAACAGTGTTAGAACATGTCAGACATATTACTGATAAGAAATGTGTCAGTTCTATAGCTGTAAATTTGAATAAATCTCACCATGGGGACAGTAGTGGGTCTCGAGGTACTGTTTCTGAAAATGTCTGTTCCTCAGTGTGATAAAACATTCATAAAAGGACAATTGTTATGTACATACTCAATGTGTTAATATAAACTGTGATACTTTATCCCATAGGGGGTTAAATGACAAGTCTAATTGGAGGCTGTGTATTCAGTTATGAAATGAGGTGTTAATTGCTTCTGGTAATTAAGGCATATATTTCTGGTAATGTTTACGCCTTGAAGGCTTTGGCCAAAACATCAGAGTATAATAAACATGTGTGAATTACTGGCAGGTTGAATTTTTCTTTGCTATGTTCATTCATTTTATTTGTTTTGCTAAGAGGTTGTTGTATGTCTGGCCATTGTGTATGGCCTATCCTGATTTTGTAGCAGTGTACTGTTCACTTATTTATTTGGACTGTGGGGGGGGGGGGGCAGATGTGAGTGTCATGGCTGCTTTTGTATCAAACTGTGCATGCTGCCGCAGTTGTGGGTGGTCTATCAGCTGCATATGTTTGTATGGGCATTTTGGGACATGTATGCATATATATATATATATATATATATATATATATATATATATATATATATATTTATTTATTTTTATTTTATTTATTTTACATTTGTTGACCGTGCTAGTTTAACTGGATACATGTCCGTTTTCAGTAGAGGCCCGGGGAGATAAGCTCCGATGAGAACAATAACAAAATCATATATACAAATTTAATGACATCAAGGTACAGTGCAGTTACGTTAGTGAGACTAATCAAAGAGGTTAGAAGTTCATAACCTATAGCAAAATATGCAGGTATATGAAGTATCATTCAAATGCAGTTTTAATACATAGTATATAGAAGAGATGGCAGCTGATTATGTACACTTCATTAGTACAAAAGTATTTACATTAATAACATTCAAGAAGATATAGGTAATAGCATCTAGAAGTAGAAGGTTAGTTGTTCTTAAGAAAGGGGATAGATTACTGAGAAGAGAAGGGTAGGCTGAACCTAGTAAGAAGAGCTAGTTGATTAGTCCGGTTCAGTAAAGGGGCACAACCAGTGTGTTTTGAGGAAATCTTTTAGTTTGGTTTTGAAAAATGATATAGAGGGAAGTGAGGAAAGTTCACTGGGGAGAAGGTTCCAGGATTTTCCAACAGTATTAGAGAAGAGAGAGTTTCCAGCCCTGTTGTTTGATTTACAAATATTGACAAGAAGTTTATGGGATGAACATAAGGTCTTCAGATTGCTGTAGGGGGTGATGAGGGTAGATAGAATAGGGGTATTTGCTGGATGGTGAAGGGTTTTATGGACAATGGTCAGTTGGTGGAATTTAGCTGATTTTGTAATTCCAGCCATCCTAGCTGTTTTAGATTGTAACAGTGGTGGGTTCTAAATGGTTTGCCTGTAGCAAATCTGGCTATGTTATTGTAAGAGGTTTCCATTTTATTAAGGTTGTTTTTGGATACATTAGTATATATAGGTGAGGCATAGAGGAGAGTTGAGGTTAGGTGGGTATGAGCAATAGTTATTCTAGCTGCAGGAGAGAGGAAGTGTTTGATCCTGTAGAGGGAGTCTAGTTTTCTACAGTTTTTTTAGTATTGTTGATATGGGTGTCAAAGTTAAGGTTGTTATCTATGGTGATACCTAGTAGTTTGGTAGTCAGATCTGGGGATATGAGAGTACCATTATTGGATGTGACTGTGAAATCTATAGGGCGTGACTTGTGAGTAGGGGTAAAAAGGAGGAGCTTAGATTTTTGGGGATTCAGAAGGAGACAGCATTGTGTAAACCATAGTTCAACTGTGTCAAACACCTTTTAGATAAGGGAGTTAAGTTCTGATATAGATGTGGCTGAGCATATCAGTGTGGAATCATCTGCATATCGTATGCATGTTGCTTGGGGGATTTCTAGGTGAAGGTCATTGATAAATATAGAAAATAGGAGAGGTCCTAGTATGGACCCTTGAGGGACACCAAGGTTATTGGGGAGGTTGGTAGATAAAGTGTTGTGCCAGAGTACAGCCTGTTGTCTATGTAAATAGGACTGGAACCATTTTATAGCTAGTGACTCTAGTGCCAGGGATTTGAGGATATTTATAAGTATCTGGTGGTTTACAATATCGAAAGCCTTAGACCGATCTATAAACAGTGCAAATGAAAGGAAATTGAGGTTACAGTTTTTGCTAATACAGTCAGTAAAGGAAAGGAGGGCAGTAGTAGTGGTGTGGGAAGGTCTGAAACCATGCTGGCAGCTGGAAAGTAAATTATTTTGGATTAGGTGGTATAGCAATTGCTTGTAAATGCATTTTTCCATGAGCTTAGCTAAGGGAGAAAGTAGGGCTATGGGACGGTAATTGGAGAATTCAGTACAGTTTCCACCCTTGTGAAGGGGGATAATATGGGAGACCTTCCAGATTTTAGGGATGTGTCCTTCAGTGACGGTTCTATTAATGAGATTGGAAACGGGATAGGCAATGGATATGGCTGCTATTTGTAGATATTCAGTGGGTAGTTGGTCTGCTGAAGGAGAGCATGGTTTTAGTTTTTGGAGAATTGTAAGAATATATGTAGTTGGGACTGAGTGGAAGAGAAATGGAGGGGGTGGGATAGTGTTAGATTTGGGTAAAGTTAAGTTCTGAGTTGATAACTGACTAGCAAGAGTTTGAATGGCTTCAGTAAAAAAATTATTAAAGGCATTGGCAGTCTGCTTGGGATTATCCTGGTCTGTGCCTTGTGGGTTTGGTGTGATGGATTGACCTGGGAGTAGTAATTGATTAATACTTGCCCAGAACTTTTGTGGTTTATTATGGTGATTCTACTGGAATTGTAGGTAGTAGTTTCTTTTGTCAGACAGTATAGCTTTTTTAGTGATATTTCTCAGTTGTCTGAAGTTTTGTTGGTCAACAGGGTTTTTGGTTAAATTGTATTTAGCCCAATACTTGTTTCTGAGATGGATTTGTTGCTTGGTTTCTTTTGAGAGCCATGGGGCAGACTTAGTTCTCATTCTGATTGAGTGGGTCGGTGCCTGGTGGTCTAGTATGGTTAGGAATTTAGAATTAAAGTGATTAACAGCTTCCTCCAGTGGGAGGTTTTTCAAGGGGGATCAGTTACATGTTCTAAGTTCTCTTTGGAATAGATCAGGGTTAAAGATTTTTTTTTGGTTCTTATAGTCCTAAAAATAGTTGGAATGGGTAGATTGTTTTTTAGCCTGATGATATAGGTAAGTGAGTGATCACTTACATCATCAGGGAGGGTTCCAGCTTCATACGTTTGGGCATAGTTATTGATGAGTATCCAATCTAAGGTACTTTCCTTCTTATTAGGCTTGTTTATTCTGGTGGGGGAGGTAATGGTTTGCATAAAACCAAATAGGTTAATATGGGTGGTAGGGTGGCTACTGCTACAGCTCTTCCAACCAATATTAAAATCTCCTAGGATTATGGTTTCTCGGAGTAAGTTCTGAGATAAACAACAAAGGGTATTTTCTACAGTGGTATCCTTGTTACCAAGAAGAAGATAGGTACAGATTATATAGATGGATTTGAATGTGTAAAGTTGAAGTTTGGTAATAAGGATTTCAGCATTTGAGTCTTGGGGTGGTTTATAGTCATAAGTAGTAACCTGTAATCCTGATTTAAATAGGATAGCTATTCCACCACCCTTTTTGGCTGCTCTGTCAAGTTGTAAGATATTGTAACCAGGTGGGATGATTTCATTGTCTTTAGTTACAGGTTTCAACCATGTTTCTGTTAAGCAGAGTATGTCAAAGGAGTAGACTTCCAAGAGAGCATGAAGATGTGCAATTTTATTATTTATGCTATGTATATTGAGGTGTGCTAATAAGAGTGAGTTTGGAGGTTTGGTAAGCGAGTGAATAGAAAAAGTGCTGGGGTTGAGGAGATGAGTGGTTGTAGGACTTGTTGGACCTGGGTTAGGGTGAATGTCCCCATCTTGTAAAGATAGAAGTAGTATTTGTAGACTGGGATTTGGGAATCTGCTATATATATATTGAGGGTTTTTCTGGTATTGTGAGCGTTATATCTAATGTGGGCTGCCCTATGGTATTTTGCTAGTAGATAGCTGGGTGCAGATGTAATGTTAAAATGGTTAGTGAAGATAAGTAGAGAAGGAGGGATAGTTAGCTTATTGGGGTAGTGAAGGTGTAGAAGTAATGGGTGTTCATAAGTGGTTAGTAAGTAAGCAATTGTTAAAGGTGGTAGAAGTGTGAGTATGAGTAACCTCTGTAATTGGGCTGGGGTGTGTAGCTTATACATTTGGATGGATAAGTTGTTAGGTTCCTGCTATAGTCACAGAGTTATACTTGGTGTGGAGAGAGATAGGTGGTGGGTGTGGTGGGTGAAGATAGGGAGTGGTATGTTAGTAGAGGGAGTTGGAGTTAGTTGGCCAATGGTGAAGGTCTATGTGATTGGTGGGAGTGGGAAGGGGTGTGGTTAGGTAGTATAAGAGTAGGACCACTGGGGGTGGGTGGGAATTGGGGATGGGGTAGGGTAGGGGAGTGGAGTGAGTCCACAGGGTGAATGGAGTGGGTAGACCCAAGGAAAGAAGGCATGAGGACAGTATGAAACACAATCAGTATAATGTAGGTAAGTACAGAGGGAAGTAAGCAGGCTGGTTAGAGGGATGCTTAGGGAACTGTAATGAGGAAAGGAGTGGAATGAAAGTCAGAGATAGGTAGAACTGTTAGCAAGCAGTCTTATCTGTATATGTATGTATATATCTGTATATGTATGTTTGTATGTATGTATATATATATATATATATATATATATATATATATATATATATATATATATATATATATATATATATATATATATATATATATATATATATATGTGTGTGTGTGTGTGTACACCTGAGTATTTATTGGTAATATATCTATATATTGTTGTACACATATATGGATCTCCCTGCATATCCTCTTTCTCTCTATGAATGTTTCTATTCATATATATATATTGATAGATACCAATCCTTCCTAATTGCACATTGTCTCTTCCCTATTGTAAACTGACTGTAAAGAAAGGTATGTTTGAGAAAACATCCTGAAACCATGCTGCTGAAATGGCTTACTGGTAAATTGTATTGGCTATGGTGTGCAGGGTCGTTGGTGCAAGGGCTGTTTATTTTGTTGCTAGGCAGAAAAAGGAATGTTTGATACAGAGTGATTAAGGCAGTTTTGAGCAGGTTTAAGCCTGTTTTCATGGGTCTGAGCAATGGTAAGCGGTGCTAATGTATGGTTAAATGAATATGCGCTTACACCGTGTAGGCTTCATTTACCAGTGCGCAAATCTGCTTAGTATTTATATTTAAGCAATGCTGAAATCTACTCAGCATAGCTCAGCCCTGGTAACCAATGATCACATTCCAGTCTGATAAAATAGCAGGGTAATGACATCTTTAATAAGTATATTTAATTTCCTATACATAACATGCCTCTATGTGCAGTCATTACAGTAGCAAGGGGTGAGAGTATACTGTATGGGATACTTGAGTATGCATGGGTAGTAGCACAGTCTTTTCTCTTTGGATCTGTTTCATACATGGGTAGTATCCCAGGTTATATGCAGTCGCACTTGCATGTTACACCAGCTACAGTGCACTGGTTGACAGAAATACTTTTACACATATTGTATCATTATAGTAGTACTTTTAACAGTGCTTTTTCAAGTAAGAGCAGATTGCAGATTGTAGTACTGAAACCATACACCCTCCTCCATGCAAAGCTAGACTCTGAGTACTGAGTATCTTGTTCTTGGTGTTTGAGTTGTATGTCTATATGTATCTCCTATTGGATATTAATCTGATATGTTGATATTAACTGTAGACTACTACGTTTTTTGACATGTCAATGTGGACTACTGTCATGTAGTAATGGCATGCCTTAACAAAAGTAAACTGTGTGGGATCCTGGGTCTGCAGATTCCCATATACCTGTTTATTAGGTGCATAATGATGCATTCCATAGCTTCACATAACAGACTTGTCAGGCAGATGGGGCAGTATTTTCCAGGTTCTGTAGTCACACCTCATTCGTGGAGATGGGTGAATGTAGCAGTGCACAAGTCAGTAGGGGAAAAGCCTCAGGTGAGGCTGTGCTTGAACAGGGCACACAGGTAAGATGCCAGGTCACTCTGTAGTTCATGTAGAACAAAGCCAGGGATATTGTCAGGTGCCATAGATGCTGTATTCTTGGCATTGGACAGTAGTGTTTTAACCTGTACTTCAGTAAAACTGGGTGTCTGGTGTTGCACTGGTATTGTGATTGGTGCTTTGGGGGGAGGAGTGAGGGGTTATGTTTGCACTCAAGATGTTTCCACCCTAGAACACCAAAAAGGAAAAAAACTAAGGGTAATGCTGCTCAATGCCAGAAGTCTCAATCTCAAGATGCACGCACTCGAGGCCCTTCTCAATATGGAGAACATCGATGTCTGTGCTGTGACAGAAACCTGGTTCAAGGCTCCTGAGAGCACCCCAGCACTAACAGGTTGCACCTCATATCATGCGTTCCGGCCCCAAAATCCGGACAACACCAAGAAAGGAGGGGGGGGTGTCCATATTCATAAAGGACACCCACACCTCAAGGTTGGTGGCAACGCACGATGCATCGGAGACCATCCAGGTGCAATTAACCATAGGCAAGACTGCTCTGCAATTTGTAGCATGTTACAGGCCACCCTCTCAAACTCAGGAACCTCACATGGCCTTCCTGAAAACATTGGAGGGATAAATGTATCTCCAAACACCATCATACTAGGTGACTTCAACTACCCTAATATAGACTGGGAACACTACTCAAGCCCGAACACTCTAACCCAAAGATTCCTGGAGTTCATAAACTCAAATGCCATGGAGCAACTAGTCACCATCCCCACAAGAGGTGAAAACATACTTGATCTCATCATCACGAACATGGGATCAAAATGTTCAACACCGAAGTATACCCCTCACTGGTGAGATCAGATCATAAACTAATCTCACTGGAGGTCCTCATCCCGCCCACCTGAAACAAAAAGACCACAGTGAAAAACTTCTCAAAAGCCGATTTCACACTTCTAAAAACTAGTGTGGTCTCCTTTAAGGCCCCTGAGCCAGTGGTAAACATTACTCAAACCGCTGAATCACTTACAAATGCCTTCTACCAGCACCTACAGGACTGCATGGATCAGGCAATCCCAAACAAAACTAAGACTCTCTGTACCAAAGGCAAGCGTCCAGTCTGGTGGACCCCAGCCATAAACAAGCTCTACAACAAAAGGAGGAAGCTACTACAAGATAGAGAAAATCCTTGAAAGGTAAGACACCTTTGATCATTATAAGTAAAAACTAAGAGCTCTCATAAAATCATCAAAGGCAAATTTTGAGAGAAAAATCGCCAAGGACTCTAAAGACAATCATAAGGCCTTCTTTAGCTATGTTAGAAACCTAGGAGGAAACTCCCAGATATGCTCAGAATTAGTTCAAAATGATGTGAAAATTACTGAACCTACACACATTGCTAACATACTGGCTGACAGGTTCAATGCAAACTTCTCCCCCTCCCCAAAGGAGAGATATCTATTCCAGAGGATTGTAGCCCCCAAACATCTCCAACACCCAGGTGAGAACTGCCCTCACTAAGGCAAAAACACAGCATCCATGGGACGGATGGTGTCCCGGCTGTGTGCTTCATGAACTCAACAAGGAATTAAACCCACAGTTAGGACAGCTGTTTAATCTTAGCCTCACCTCAGGATACGTACCCAAGGAGTGGCGCCGGCACTGTGGTCCCACTTCATAAGGCGGTGCCTCCACAGACCCTGGAAATTACCGCCCATTAGCTTGACAAGCCTTATCTGCAAAGCCATGGAGAGGATCATAATGGAACTCATAAATAAAGACATAGGAACTTGCAGACTTTGGATCCAACCCAGTTTGGCTTTGTCAAAGGCAGATCCTGCCTCTTAAACTTGGTTGACTTTTCGAGACAGTCACCAAGGCCATTGATGAGGAAAGGCAGTCCATACAGCCTACCTCGACCTGGCAAAGGCCTTCGACACAATACCCCACTCAGGTATCATCGAAAACTCATCAGCTTGAATGTAAACCCATACATCACAAGATGGGTTGCAAACTGGCTAGCGACAGAACCCACAGGGTCAGAGTTGCTGGAGCCATGTCAGACTCAAAGCCTGTCACAAGTGGTGTCCCACAGGGCTCAGTCCTGGGTCCACTCTTGTTCGGCATCTACTTTTCTGAAGTACAAGCAAACACAGGAGGATTATGGCTGACAAAGTTTGCAGATGACTGCAAACTGGGCGCCATAGTCGAAAACACATCTGACACAGATATCCTCCAGAAGGGCCTCACAGAAGCGGATAACTGGTGCCAGAGCCATGGCCTGAAGTTAAACGCCAAAAATGCATAGTCATACCCTTCGGGAAAAACAAGGTTACCCCTAGCTACCATATAGGTGACAATCCACTGAGCACAGAAAAAGTCATCAGGGATCTGGGGACCCAAGTTGACAGTAGTCTTTCGTTTGACACTCATGTTGCTAAAGTAGTTAGGAAAACCTTCTATATCGCCCACCTGATCATGAAGGGATTCACATCTAGATCAAGGGAGGTCATCGTCCCCTGTACTCATCACTCATTAGACCTATGATTGAGTACAATGCCCGTTCGAATGTATCTGACCAGACACCTGATGCAGCTTGAAAGGCCCCAAAAGTTCCTCACCAAAAGGATAAAGGGTCTCAAAAATATGTCTTATGCTGCCCGACTGAAAGAACTCCAGCTTTATTCAGTCTCATACCGCTTGCTCAGAGGTGACCTGTGCCTGACATATAAGGCCATGTCAAACCCAGATTTGATGAATATGCTTCACCTCAAAAATCTAGATCCCTCAGAACCACAAGGGGGAGACTTAAACCTTGACACGGTTATAAATAGAACGTGCTGGAGGGACAGATTCATCACCCAGAGACTCCCTATGCTGTGGAACAAAATCCCAGTACATGTGAGGCAGAGCACCTCGCTGGCCTTGTTCAAGAGGAATCTTGACCAATGGATGGGAGATCGCAGATATACCCCAGGGATTACTTCAGTGTCACTGCTTGACAGAGGCACAGAAAAATGATAGGCATAGTTTTTATTCAAACTAAAGGGGTGGCGAAAGCCACATAACTATGGGCTAGGCTTATAAATGCCCTTGGGCAGATAGCCTAGTATGAACCTATGAACCTATGAACCTATAAGATGCCAGTCAGTATATTGACATTATTTGTTGGCACAGTCTGAGAGGTACCATTGTCTAGTAGCACAGAACAAATTTTGGTATTGCCATGGAGATCCTCTACATAACTGTATGAGGCCCTGTGGTTGTTTTTACTATGTGCTCCAATGCTGTTCTCACAGCTAACTTTGTAGTATTTGATGAGGGATCTCAACTTTTCATTGAGGCTGATAAGGGTTTATTTCCTGTCTTGGGACTTCACCTTATTCCATACCGGTTCCCTCCTTCTGTTGTACAGTTTCTTTATGGCAGAGGACCACCAGTTCAGCTTCCTTGTTTTGGAGGCAAGGGTCCTGGTTGCATTGGGTAAGGCGATATCCATGCATTTGCGTATGCGTTCACAGTGCATTGTTATTTGATTCAGCTGTCTTGCAACTAGTGTCTATTTGCATGGCTGCTGTGAGGTTAGCCACCTCTGATTTTATGAGGCCATAGATAGCTTTGGAAAGGCTTTTCATGGTGGTTACCTGTGCAGGGGAGGTAGGAGGGCTGTGGATTTCCAAAGGTGATTAATTTGTGTTCAATTATAACAAGGGAGGAGTTGACTATTGGTGTAGAGCAACAGTTGTCCATGTTAGGAAGGACCAGGTCAATGTGATGGGCATGTGCATCAGTACACGAGTAGCTTTCCCAGTTAATTAATGGTGGGGTAGTTGAAGTAAACCAGTATGATAGTGTTAGGTTGGACACTAATATTCTCCAGGGTGTTTATGGACATGGAGTGTGAGTCTTGGGACATGTATGGGGACCTATAGCAGGCTACAACCTGAACCACTGTCTTACCCAATGTCAGCTGCCTGCAGGATCTGTAATACATAATGTTGGTCTACCACTCTGGAGGTGTGTGCATCCTTTATGAATATGAAAATACCACCACCTTTGGAACTTCAGTCCACATTCTGCAGCCAAATGTTGTGGAATTAATTATAGGCTGGTACTGCAGGGGTGCTTCCTGCTGCCTTTAAAGAGGTCTTTGTTGCAGCACTGATGTCATTGTTCCCCATTTTATACGTACATGTATAGATATATAAATAAATAAATAAATAAATTTTAAAGAATACTTCCAGTGAGTGCATTTTCAAATTTAGAATTCAAGTGTGCAGCAGCATGACCCTCTGATTACATGTCTTTGTAACTGTCATATATTTCTCAATATTTATGTATACATATACAAATATTTATATATCTATGCATGTACGTATTTATTTACCTTTATATATATATATATATATATATATATATATATATATATAGCATATAAGTGGATATAAATGTGGCTGTATCTCTCTCTCTCTCTCTCACCCTATATATATATATATATATATATATAGATAGATAGATATTTTTTCCACAAATATGCATCTCCATACATATATACATGTGCATATATAGACTACCTGACTGATCTGACTGATTCTACATACTTCTTTCCCTGCTATTGGATGACTGTGCTAACTGATATGTTTGGAATGTCATCACTATATTGTAGGTCTCAGATGGTGTAATGATACATTGCTTTGATCATAGTTTACAAGGCAGGCCTTATTATTTTGTTGGAAGGCAAGAACAGTTCTGCTGTGGAGGGAGGCATAAGGGCAATAATTACAAGAGGTCCATAGTTTGGGCCCCTTCACCACATTTGCACAGCCTTTGGTCAGATTTGTTGCCGTAAGAGGTTTGAAGTGTTAATCCAGTGTCTGACTGCACTATATATATATATATATATATATATATATATATATATATATATATATATATACACACACACACACACACACACACACACACACACACACACAGACACACACACACACACACACACACACACACACACACACACACACACACACACACACATATATATATATATATATATATATATATATATATATATATATATAAATATATTTTCCCTACTGTTGAATGACTGTGCTGCATGATATATTCGAAAAAACATCCGACATGTCTATGGCTCAGTGGTAAATTGCTGTGGCTATTGTGTGCAGGTTCCTGGGTTCAAGACTTGTAATGGCTGATTATTTTCTTGCTGGGCAGTAATTAAGGCACTTTTAAGCAGTTGTGAGCAGGTTTGCGTGGTGGTAAGCAATGCTAATTTCCAGTTAAATATGCTTATAGACAGTTTGCCTTAAAAGTGCTTCATCTATGTAGGCATTGCTTAATGCCATGCAAACAGGCTTAATCCCCCTTACTTCTGCTTAAAACAGCTTACTCCCACTTACCCTTGTGCTAATTTCTTTAAAAGAAAAGAAAAAAGGAGTGATAGGAAAGTGGTGAAAAGGAGAGCATGCAGAGGGAAAGACAATAAGGAAAGTAGTTAGGGAAGTGCAGGGTGGGTGTAGGGAAGGTCCATAGCTGTCTATTTCTTCAACAGCAACATCTGTGCATATATACTGAATCTGGAGGTATATTTGGACACTTAAACCCCTGAGAGAGGGGTGACGACAACAATAATGTGTTGTGAAGCCAATTAGACCAGATTACATGTGTCCAGTGGGCATGTGTGCAAAATGGACAGCTATGTATGGGGCAAAATTCTTTGGGGAACAGGTTGCACTTTTTTTTTTAAAGGTGAGAGTGGGATGTTGGGGAAAGGTAGTAGTTATATTTGGGGTGGTAGGTTGGGTAGAAAGACAGAAAAGACAGATGAGACAGCATACAGGGGTGGTATATGACACATGTGGGGGTAAACATCTTGGACGGGGAGGGGTGTTTGGTAATCAGATGCCCACGAGCCCCCAAATGGATACAGTGGGACTGAGGTCCCCACCCATGGGCAGTCACCACTGCACCTTCACAGCCCCAAAGATGACTGTGCTGAGGGCTGATCAGAAGGGGCAGGCTGACCCTCTAGATGTGCAATGCAGCCCTCAAGCTGGTGTAGCAGATCTCCAAAGTCCTTATGGAGCTCGTTACACACCAGACCCAGGACCTGGCTTGCCCGCACCCAGAGGGGGTGAGCCCCATCCCCTGAGGTGATTCCACCTGAAGGTGGTGCAGGACCTGTGGACAAGGTTGTCATGGGTTGGGTCCCTGATGTGCTGGAGCCCAGTGCCACGGCCAGATGAGGTGGGAGAGGTGGATCCACTGGGATCAGCCTTCCCTGATGTGCTATGGTGTTGCAGTTTTAGAACATATGCTAGTAATGGTTAACACATTCCAGGGTTAGTTATAACAGCATGCATGAGTATTCCCATTAACCCAATATAACACATTTGGAACATTTGCATATCAAACAGAACACATGCATATATGGAACCACAGTGGGCATTATACCAGCATGCAGGTTACACTGATAGCAACAGGCCACCAATTATGGTATTTGAACAGGGAACACTAATTGAAATAAATTTCAGCATTTTTAGAACAACAGGACACATGTCCCAACAGTAGGTTTGGTGGAAAACATACCCTTTCATATATGTGTTTACATTATTGGTGAAGATATGGTGGGGGATAGAGAGAGATGTCAGTTAACAAATATAGATTCTTGCAGTGGTCACAGGTTTAATGATCATTGCTCTACTCATTACTCTACAGGTATTATTACAACTATAGCCTTGGGTTGGGTAGTTGTATATTTGTACACAGTATAATTACAGCCCTGTTATAGTTACATTGAACTTTCTCTTACCTGGTAGACCTGTAGAGGTCTTCTTCTTCTTCTTCTTTCAGCTGCTCCCGTTAGGGGGTCGCCACAGCAGATCAACTGTTTCCATTTCTTCCTGTCCTCTGCATCTTTCTCTGTCACACCAACCACCTGCATGTCCTCTCTCATCACATCCATAAACCTTATCTTAGGCCTCCCTCCTTTCCTGTTACCTGACAGCTTCATCCTTAGCATCTTTTTCTCAATATACTCTGCATCCCTCCTCAGCACATGTCCAAACCAACATAATCTTGCCTCTCTGGCTTTGTCTCCAAACCTTCCAACCTGGGCTGATCCTCTAATATACTTATTCCTAATCCTGTCCATCCACATCACACCCAGTGCAAATCTTAACATCTTCAACTCTGCCACGTCAAGCTCTGACTTCTGCCTTTTTGTCAATGCCACTGTCTCCAACCCATATAACATAGCTGGTCTCACTGCCCTCTTGTAGACCTTCCCTTTCACTCTTACTGGTACTCATCTGTCACAAATCACTCCTGACACTCTTCTCCACCCACTCCATCCTGCCTGTACTCTCTTCTTCACCTCTCTTCCACACTCACCATTACTCTGAACTGTTGATCTCAAGTACTTAAACTCATCCACCTTTGCCACCTCTACTCCCTGCATCCTCACCATTCCTCTATCCTCCTTCTCATTCACACACATATATTCTGTCTTAGTCCTGCTGACCTTTCATGGCATGAAACCATACTGCTGATCACTAATCATCACCTCCTTTCTTAACCTAGCTTCCACAACTCTGTCCCATAACTTCATGCTGTGACTGATCATTTTAATCCCTCTGTAGTTACTACAGCTCTGCACATCACCCTTATTCTTAAAAAATGGTGCCAAAACACTTTTTCTCCATTCCTCAGGCTTCCTCTCACTTTCCAAGACTTCATTAAACAATCTAGTTAAAAACTCCACTGCCTTCCACAGGTATGTCATCTGGACCAACAGCCTTTCCATTCTTCATCCTCTTCATAGCTATCCTTACTTCTTCCTTGCTAATCCACTGCACTTCATGATTCACTATCTGCACATCATCCAACCTTCTCTTCCTCTCATTCTCTTCATTCATCAACCCTACAAAGTACTCTTTCCATCTACTCAACACACTCTCCTCACTTGTGAGTACGTTTCCCTCATTATCCTTTATCACCCTTACCTGCTGCATATCTTTACTAGCTCTGTCCCTCTGTCTAGCCAATTGGTACGGGTCCTTTTCTCCCTCCTTAGTGTCCAACCTTTTATACAACCCTTCATACGCCTTATCCCTAGCTTTCGCCACCTCTCTCTTTGCCATGCACCTCATCTCCTTATACTCTTGTCTACTTTCTTCATCTCTTTGACAAGCCCACTTCTTCTTCGCCAACCTCTTTCTCTGTATACTCTCCTGTACTTCTTCATTCCATCACCAGGTCTCCTTGTCCTCCTTCCTCTTTCCAGATGTCACATCAAGCACCTTTCTTGCCATCTCTCTTACTAGCTCTGCTGTAGTTAGACAGCTATTTGGTAACTTTTCACTGCCACCCAGTGCCTGTCTTAACTCTTCCCTGAACATCACCTCACAATTACCCTTTTTCAATTTCCACCATTTGATCCTTGGTGCTGCCCTCACACTCATCCTCCTCTTCTTGATCACCAATGTCATCTTACAAACTACCATCCTATGCTGCCTAACTACACTTTCCCCTTCCACCACTTTACAGTCTCCAATCTCCTTTAGAATGGCCCTTTTACATAAGATATAATCCACCTGTGTGCATCTTCCTCCACTCTTGTATGTCACCCTATGCTCCTCTCTCTTGCTAAAACATGTATTCATCACACCCATGTCCATCCTTTTCGCAAAATCCACTACCATCTGACCTTCTGCATTCCTTTGCTTAAAACCATACCTACCCATCACTTCCTCATCCCCTCTGTTCCCTTCACCAACATGCCCATTGAAATCTGCTCCAATCACCAGTCTCTCACCCTAGGGTACAGTCATCACCACTTCATCCAACTCACTCCAAATTTTTTCTTTCTTATCCATCGCACACCCAACTTGTGAAGCATATGCACTAACAACATTCATCATTACACCATCAATTTCCAGCTTCATAAACATCACTCTATCTGACACTCTTTTCACCTTCAAAACACTCTTAGCATAATGTTCCTTCAGGATAATGCCTACGCCATTTCTCCTCCCATCCACACCATGATAAAACTATTTGAAACCGCCTCCGATACACCTAGCCTTGCTCCCCTTCCATCTGGTCTCTTCCACACACAATATACCAACCTTCCTTCGGTCCATCATATCAGCTAACTCTCTCCCTATACCAGTCATACTGCCAAATTTCAAAGTTCCGACCCTCACTATCACAGTCCTATCCTTTACCTGTCTTCGGGCATGCCTTCCCCCTGTTCTCCTCCTTCGGCCAGCAGTAGCCTAATTTCTGCCAGCACCCTGTTGGCCAACAGTACTGGCGGCAGTTGTTGTTAACCCAGGCCTTGATCAATCCGGTATGTATTTCTGTACTGTTGTCTGCATGTATGATTTGGCAAAATTTTACACTGGATGCCCTTCCTGATGCAACCCTCGCCATTTATCCGGGCTTGGGACTGGCACAAAGAAATGCACTGGCTTGTGCATCCCCAGTGGCTGGGTTTAGGTTTGTTAATAGTACATGACTGTTTCTATCCATATTCCCATAGTCAGGGTTACATAAATGCACTCATACTGTGTGTGTGTGTTCTACTGACACACTCTGCTTTGATTTCTATCATTCACCCAGTTTGTTGTTAGCAGGGACCTGTAGCTATGACAGCATGACACTTTTAAATATTTCTTGGGGCAGACCACTTGGTGTATGTACTTATCTTGCTGTCATTTGCAGCCTTGGGGTTGGGCCATAGGTGCTGGACACAGTATAACTATAGCCTTCTTATAGCTACTTTATACTTTATCTTACCTGGGAGACTTGTGGAGGGAATGTTTGTTAATACTACCTGACTGTTTCTGCACATGTTCACAAAATCCTAGTTGAAATTATGCATGCAGCTTACTACCACTCATGGGATTTGAACCATGGCTGTTTCTGCTAAAAATATGACTTGTGTGTCTCATCACAGGGAGCTATTAAGACACTGCTGTGTCATTTTTGAAGGATTTCTTTCTCATTCTCTCTTTGTTGTACAATCTGACTTTGCATTTACAACATTACATACCTGTTCACAAAGCACAGGGTGGAAAACAGTGGTTAACACAACATTACTATTCAGATATCAGATCTTGGTGCATGACATTTGCAATATCAGTTAATCTCATGTGTTACAGAGGCACTGACTTTGTCAGATGAGACTTGATTGTTTAATGCTTTCAGAGCTATAGTTGCTATGCATAACCTGTGCACATTTCAAATCATACCATACCAGAGTAAACACAATCAGTCCAGGGTTTAGATTTTTATTTACAGGCAATTACATTTTATTAATATATGACCTATATGAGACGATTACTGTAATATTGTCTGCTTTATTCAGTTTAACCCATACCCAGTTTTAATAATGCCAGGTGATATTCTACTCCTTTATATTTATTTGGTATGTATAGTACAAGCTAGATTGTTAATCACCAGCCTCGCGACACAGCCTTTGCAATCTACTGGTATGGGCTTCCTTGTTTGCAACCCACTCAGCTGAAGCTGTAATGGAAATAGAGAAACATTTATGCATACCTATTCATTACATACACAGGCTGGACTTTGGTAAACAGTTATTGCTATGAATACTTACACACTGCTGGGACATCACCCCTCCATCTTGCTTCTTGGACCCACTGTTCCAAGAGCTCCCTCTTCCTCCGTTACAAGTCTGCATAGTGGTTCTGGACCCGCTCACCAGTCGGAGGGATACCAGTGGCACTGGTGAGATCACAGGCGAGACTTTCCCAGGCTTCTGCTTTGTATTGGGAGCCCTGGTACTGGTCCTGCAGCAGTCTCATTTCATGTTTTTTTACGAGGAGTCCTACCATGACCTTGGACTCCTGTATGCCCCAGAGCTGCACCCTAAAGTGCATGCCTTAAACAATACCTGCCATTCTGCCTACAATGGAGAGCTACAACCAGTTATGAGCTGTATTCCTGCCTGCAAGGTTTAAATAGGGCTATTTTTCCACCCTGTACTGTGATTGGACAGTTTTGAAACTGCTGAGCTAAGCTAAGCACTGGGCATACACACTTAGCAAGGCTGCCCATTGCTTAATAAGGTAGATGTTAAGCCATGCTTACCAGTGCGCAAATCTGCTTGGATATGGTAAATATTGTTTAAACTTTTAATTTCAGTGATACCTCACATTTGGAGCTGCTACAGTACCCTGGTTAACATATACATAATATATTCACTAACTATTTATTCAAAATACATTTTGGATGTGTTCCACATATGAAAATGTATGGCCTGCTATGAGGCTCAAACTGTACCTGACTGCATGCTAGGTGAATGCTCTAACCACTACGCTCCTCCAATTTTGCTTTTGTTTGCTGTGTATAGTTCTACTTAACTTCTTTTGAAGTTTAAAAGCTGCTATGCAAAACTGCGCAATGGGCAAACCCGTGCAGCTATGCTTAAACTTTATTCCGGACTAATAAAAAAAATAAATTAAAACCTTTAATTTTTTAATTTAATTTTTTGTTTTGTCCCGATTTCTTACTCTAATGGGTTGGGAGGTGTGCGTTTTAGACTTCATACCCTTCAGATGATTCATGCTAATGCAAAACCCGTTATTCTATTCACTTTCTAAGTTTGTATTAGCAATATTTAAAAGTTGTCCCCCTTTCTCCAGATTTCTTACTTTAATGGGTTGGGATGTGTGTGTTTTTAGATTTCATATCC
>NC_056746.1:1486762202-1486774702 GCF_019279795.1 Protopterus annectens
TCAAACATAAAAATTGTTTGTGATGTAGAACCATTAGGAGTCGACAGTGAAGACATCCCTTCATGGTGTTACACAAGATGCATGTGTGATACATCTTACTGTGATGCACCCAGTAAATACATAGCTCATTGACAACATTGATGGCATGGATTACATTCATGCAAGTGTGGATTGTGGCATATATGTGTCATGAAAACCTCCCAACTAGGCAGGATTGGCTATAATTTAAATTATAGGTGTAACACTGTCCCTCTTGACACCTCCCAAAAGTGATCATGTTTGAGGAAGGTGTGCTTGATTCCCCTTACAGATTAGTGACAAATCATTACAGTTGTACAAGTGTGATCATGCAGAATATGTGTAGTAAGTCACAATCACATGTTTTATGTCAATATCACAGATTAATGGTGGTATTATTCTGATATTGTCCACAACTGTGCATGCATCTGCCTCCTGTTGTCCATGAGTCTGTTGCTATGGGTCCAAATTGTTTGAGACCTATACTGACATTTCATTCATATTCAAGCAACATATTTTTCACATCTTCACAATATGCATATACCCCCATTGTATATACCATCCTTGTTAAATGACTTCCATGTCAGGGTGCCATATCACAACCAGTCATCTCCATTGATATGTGACCTTGTGTGACACCCACATAATATACAGTAACTGTGTGATGATATGAATATGCCCACACAGGGGAGGTGTAAACAGCAGTATGTACTGTATTATGTACATATGTGATTACTGTTCATGCTACAATTGTCTTATCTTTGGGGTATACATACATTGACATGCCCTTATCTGGTGTACATTATCATGTTAACTTGTCTTGTTTTAATCTCTTAACTAAGATCTTGTGGATCAGTACAAATGTGAGTCTTGTCTTGCTTCACAGCAATAACCCCCCCATTCACACATTCTGTTGGATGTAATGATGTCTATGTTTTCAGTTCCTGCTCCTTTCTATACTTGACAGCTATTAGTCCTCATTACAAATCCTATAACTGGCACAGCAGCAAGATTTCTTTGTTTATAATTATAATCAACATCGTCCCACTTTTCTCATCTTCTACATGGGGTCAGGGTCTTGTGTCAACTGTCTCCATCTCTCTTCATTCAAAATCACTCTCCTACCTTCTTTGAAAGAAATGGCTGACTGTCACACGTCTTCTGTAGCACAATCCATCCATCTCTTTGCTGGTTGCCCCTGTTTCCTCTTGTTTTCTTTCTGCCTATCCCAAATCCTCTTCACCAGATTGTCTTCTGCTTTCCTGCACATGTGTCTGAACCACTATAATCTGTTCTCATTCACCTTCTTTGCAATTAGACCCACTTGTGTACTGCTCTGTTGTCATTTCTTTATCTGTCTCACAGTGTGCATCCTACCATCCATTTCAGGCACTTCATTTCCATCACCTCTTTCTTCCTCAGCTACTCTGGCTTCACTTCCCAAGTTTCTATTCCATACAGTAGTACTAGTTGTAGCACTGTATTGTGCATCTTACTTTTCAGCTTCTTTGGCATTTTTCTGTCATACACTATCCCTAACTCTGAGTGGCAGTTGGCAGCAGCCCCTCTGATTCTAGCATTAACATCCATTCTCCTTAACCACCCCTCCCCGGTACTTGAAACTTTTAACCTGTTCCACTATTTTCCATTCTGTCTCAATTTTCAGCATCTTCTGATTCCCCAATTTCCTGCCATTTCAACTGTCTCATCTGTGTTTAGTTCTGTCCTATGTGTCTTCACTTTTGCATTCCATTCGCCTATGCCTTATTGTCTGCATATGACAACATTGTTGATCTGTCCACTCCTACCTGTTTGCTAAGGTAGTGTATCACCAGTATGAACAGCAATGACCTCAAAGCTAAACCCCTGATGCACACCCACTCCCATTGTGAGCCCCTATACAAGTCCTAACACTGTGCTTACTTGTGTCATTGGGCCCTTGTACATAACCTGCACCAATTCTACCAACAGTTCTCGGACTTTTAACCTCTGCAGGATAACTTCTCTCTAAGCATGTAAATAAGTCAACATAATCACCGGAGATATTAACATAGTCATTAAAACAACATATCTAGTTCTTATTCTAGCCCATTCTTTATTGCATCATTTTTAATCCACAAGCTAGCCTGTTATTAATCTTTCCATTCCCATTATCCTGGTCACCATTTTTGGTGATGTACAATCAATATATATATATATATATATATATATATATATATATATATATATATATATATATATTTTTTTTTTTAATGGAAAGCATATTATCTTAAGGCACATACACTTTGCATCAAACTAGCAGCCTCTCCCCTACACAATTCATTGAACTACATAAGTGTAATGTATTATCTCTGCCTCAAAACAGCATTCATGAAGAAAACTGGATCCCTGCAGCCTCATAACTCATTTATGAGCATTGTAGATTGTTTTTCTGGTACCACTGCATTGAAATATAACTGAAGTTTCATCACCATAATGCACTAATAAGCTACTTGAATCCTTCCCTTTCCCTTTTTATCTCTAGGTCTACCTCAGTCTGTCCTGTGAATGGACACTTTTTGCCCATTCCTCAGGATTAACATTTATAGTCTGTAACATTTAGCTTCCCTTCTCTGAATAAAGCTTTCCTCTCAGCATTCCTTGTTAGTGCAGTACCAAACCTGCTACCTAGACTTTATACTAATGCTAATTTTCTCTTTCTTTTACCTCAAAATTTATTTCCACACTACTTTACATTTAAGTTAGCATAGGTAGCTCAGGATTGAGTGGTCTTGTACTTACAGATTGCTTTTTTGGGGAGGGGGATTGCTCAGGTAGCTCCAGCCTGCTCAATTCACCCTTGCTCCTCTCAGGCTTACTCCACTCCCCTACCCTACGTGCAATTCTCACCCACCCCTCTACTCCTACTTTTATACCTGTATTGACTCCACCCACAATCCGAGTGACCAATCTTACACCTCCACATTAATTTACTGCCCCCACCTACAACCAACAAGCTTCTAATTAAACAGACCACCTCTTAGAGTACTGCATCACCTGCTAGACCTCAACCTCTCACAAACGTTACTGTTAAAGCCCATTTTACGTAAGCTTGTTAACATCACTTTATATCCATTATCTTTCCCCAAGGTGTTACTTTTATTCTGTCCAACCTCATTACTTGTAATCCTTCACCTCACTACAACACTGTCCTCTCAAATGCTCACACACTGTTACACATCAGTAACCTCACCACCAATCACCCTTATAAACAAAGCCACTTCTTACACATCTATCCTCAGTTTTTTCACTATACCCTCCCATGTGTCTCTAACCCCCGACTAGCAACCACTACTCTCAGTAAACCCCATGTTATATCCCTCTCTTCCAACTCCCAGAACAGCACACAACTCACTTTACTCATATCCAATCTCCATTCTGGTTCAAAGTGGAAGTATACATCTAAACCCAGGCCCAAATACTAATCCTAATCCCAAAGATGACACCAAAAATCTAAATATAATAACACTGAACCTAAAGAATATATGCAAGAAAATAACCCCACTACACACCTGGATATATCAAAATAAACCTGATATACTAGCCCTGACAGAACCATGGATACACCCCAACATAAAAAATATTGAAATAACACCTCACAAATTTGTCATTACTAGGTTAGATAGACCTAAAAAGAAAGGTAGAGGAATAGCCCTTCTATATCCTTATTTATTCAACAGTATACTCTACTCAGACAATATACCCACTTTTACCAAAACTGAGATACCAATATCCTTCCTGAACCTCAATGAAACTAAAAACTTTGTATCATAGTAGTATACATTCCACTGGGAAACAATATACCTGTCTTGGAAAATATACTATCCTGGACATCCCGAAAAAGCAATCAACAAACAGTCATCCTAGGTGATGTGAACATCGATTCACATTTTGTTGCGGCTGACTCCCCCTGTAATAGTATCAACCTGTACAGTTTTTCACAGCTAATTAAAAGCCCAGCTAGGTATAACAAAGACTTCACTCACCAATCTCCACTAGAATGGATCCTAGTATCTCACCCGACCAATTTCTCTTCCTCAGGCACACTCTCTGTTTCACTTAGTGACCATCTTCCCACATTTGCCATTAGAGCCAACACCAACCAACTAAAAAACACACACTGTGAAATAATTCAGAAACCCATCTAAATTCAGTCAACATAAATGTAATGATCATAAAATGGACACTCCTAAAACTGCTACCTCTTGATGATGCTGTCCTTTCCTTCAATGCCACCTTTATAAATATACTTGATACCCTATCCCCTCTTCAGACAAAAAGAATAAAAAAAAAGACAACCCCATGGATTACCATAGACTGTATTAATCTGATGAACCAAAGAGACCTAGCCTGGAACACATGAACAAAATAAAACAGATCAAAATCTCATTCATTTCAAAACACTCTAAAAACATGACTAAATTAGTAAACAATAACAAGAAATCTTACTACTCACACCTTCAAGTTCAACACAAGTGCAACCCAAAAAAATTCTGGAACTCAATATCAACCCTTCTCAACCCAGGTAAAAACAAAGAACAGCACCCGATGCCCCCCATCTCTTATAGCTAAAGAATTTAATAAGCAGTTTATAAAATCCATAGTTGACCTACTAACAAACAATTCCAACACGAGACCCCCCCACTCACACTCTAACTCAAACAACAGCAATTTCTCGTCATCTTGCTCAGACTCTGCCCACAACAACACAAATAGCCAATACAAAGACAGATAGACCTCTTTCTCACTCCAACCCATATCCACAGCAACCATAAAAAACTGCTACTCTTAACTAAAACCTGCTCCACATCAGCAGATAATCTCCCACCACAATACCGTAAACTTCCCGCCGACTCAGTCACCTATCCAAACAGCATCATAATAAATAGATCTTTATCTGAATCTCTAGTCCCTACCTTATAGAAATGATCTCATATCACCCATATCCACAAAGGAGGTAACTCCAATGAAACATCCAACTTTCTCCCATATTCATTTTATCTGCCATATCCAAAATTCTTGAAAGATGTTTCCACCAACAATTAATGAAATACCTAGTGCAATATAATCTGGCTACTCAAACTCAACATTGCCTCCGACCTGGGCATGGCACATCCACAGCTTTAATATCTTTTACAGATACATTGAATAGGACAAGAAAGGAAGGAAACTATGTTTCCTCAATATTCCTTGACTTCTGTAAAGCTTTTGACATGATTTCTCACCCCTTACTCATCAACACACTGGGTAACCTAGGGTGTTCCCATACCACAGTGCAGTGGTTTCAAAGTTACCTACAAGATTTGAAACAAGCCATAAAATGGTTAGACCAACTTTCCCCCTTTCTTCTTAACCTGACAGAAGTCCCTCAAGGCTCATCCTAGGTTGTTTAATATATTCACAAACATCTTACATACTTCCTTTGTCCCCTGAATCCTCATTCAATATGCATAAAATTCTACCATTATCTGTACCTCCCACATTCTTCCTGAACTACTTTCTAACACTCAGAAGTCTTTCACTGCTATTGAATCCTGACTCACAAATCCTCAACTTTTTCTTAATCCAAAAAAGCTAAACTTATACTCTTTAACCCCAAGAACACCATCCTTGTCTCTAACCACTTTACAATTTACTCAGCTGATAACAGTATTATTGAAAGAGTACAGTAAACAAAATTACTTGGAGTCATTATAGACAACAAACTTACTTTTGACTTCCATATACACAAAACATTAAGAAAACTAACCAGAAATTAGGACTTTTATACAGAAACAGGCAACTCCTAAGCACCACAACCAAGGCTACCCTGGCTAAAATTTTCCTGCTCCCCTCTTTATTTTGTGGTGCTACTATACTCATCAGCCAACAAAACTCCACTAAATCCAAAATGGAACAATGCTATAATAAAATTGCAAAGTTTGAGACAAACTGCAAATACCACACACACCACTGTAAACCACTGAGTGAACTAAACTGGTTTGAACTCCCCAGACAGATGGCATATATATATATATATATATATATATATATATATATATATATATATATATATACATATACATACCTAACAGATCCATAAGATCAGAGGACAAAAACCTGCTGGTAATCTCTAAACCCTCAAAAAAAAAAAAAAAAAAAAAAAAAAAAATAACAGGTCAGTGTCTCTACTCATACTCTCTCTGAAAATTATAGAACTCTTTCCCCCTAGCCACCAGATCAATCCCAGGCCTGGTACTC
Organism: Protopterus annectens; assembly: GCF_019279795.1. NCBI lineage: Eukaryota > Metazoa > Chordata > Ceratodontiformes > Protopteridae > Protopterus > Protopterus annectens. The sequence goes on from NC_056746.1 coordinate 1,486,768,500, forward strand.
ATCAAGGCCTCTTTAAAAGAATACCTAAATAACACATGGCTCTGCAAATGTACAACTCTAGGCTAATCTCCCTGTACTTCAACTACCACCTCATCCCACCCCTTTCTCCTCTGTCTCTTTAAGCTCCCAATATATCTACGAAGCCTCACCACTTACTCTCATTCTGTCATTCTAATCTCAATCGGTACTCTCTTTTCTCTCTCTAAACTCCCACTAAGTCTGCACTTTTAAAACTGCACTACTATTGCTCTCCTTTTTCAACCAATGTGGAGTTCTCTTGTATGATTTACAGTGGGCTTGATTCACATTTCAGATGAACATGATGTTTACTGCTATATACGACAAGCCTAGATTAACCTCATCCACTCTGTGCTGCCAACCTGAAATGTTATTTTTGAATCTCCAACTCTCATGAAGTTCAACTGTATTTTTAATTGAGTGTCATAGTTACATGTTCCCAAATACGTTGTTAACTTCTCATTATCTTTCAAGAAATCTGTTGTAATGAATTATTAATACGTGTATGTTGCAATGTTTTAATTAACTGTACTTTGTAAATGTTTAATCTGTGCATGGAGTATGTTGTAAAATTGGAATTAACTGTTACATTGCAAAGTTTTTTTTAATCCATTCATGGATTACGTTTTGCATTGTCTTAAATGTCTGCATGTGGAGCTTTTCTCCCATGGCCTCTGCTGAAAATGGGTTCTGTGACCTAGATGGACTATCCCGGTAAACAAATGTCAAATAAATAAATAATTAATGCAGACTGAGAAATTCACAGTCTCTGCCCTGATTATTAATTAACATAAGTATCCACAGCCTCATATCTTTCCAAAGAAGAATGTGTAAACAATGATGTTTTTTCTAAGTTTACAATAACGCCTAAATTTCAAATTTTGGCTATGTTGTCTTTCTTCTCTTAAGGAAAGGTAAATGTGTTAATTACCTACATGGCTTAAATGAGATACACTGAACTTTTTGAGGTTTCTTACATATTCAACCTCTTCTGAGAAATGTCACATTTCTGGATCTAAAGTTTGCAGTTTCCCACTAAATTGCTTTGCAGAGAGACACTTCCTTTTACAGTTGGATATTTTTTATTAATTGCAATGGAATGCATGGCATCTTTTGAGCAAATAAATTTCTCTACATCTAACATCATAAAAGAAAGAACCAAACCCAGATACCAATACAAATCCACAAATCAAATAAACTCAGTATATGGCAAGCGGCTTTCATGTACACAATTCCCTTTAATTCTATTGAAAAACCTGATAAAACACTTTAAAAAAATACCACAAAATAAAAGCTAAATGGTTGAGTGCTTTCATCTGTTAATTTGACATCTTCAGAACTGCTAGCTACTAACACAGTCAGCTTAAAATAGGCTTTCAAAAACACACATGCCTCAAAAATAACCAATCAAAACTAATATTCAAATAAGGAGTACATACATCCTATTAAAAATCTACTAGCAGTAATATACCTAATGACCATGATACTTATTATAACCAATGAGAAAAGCAACTTTGACAGTTCAGACAATGGTAGCAGTGACAAAAACTATTGTACAGATGAACAATACATAAACCTCATAGGTTATATCTTACCCAATCAAAGGTCATGAATGGAAAAATGGACCAATAATAAAAGTGGCACAAGGACCAATAATATGGGCAACAGTAAGATTTTACCCAATAGCAAAAAAAAAAACTGAAAAAAAATTAAACAGGCTGATGAGATTTGCCTTTTGAATTGTGAATTATTTCTGCAGCTAATGTTGGATGCCAGTAACCCCCCTGGTTTGAATGAGAACATTTAGATTTTTAATGAGTTAAAGTGATAGCTTAGTAAACTTTGACACTGTAGCTCAGTGGTTAAAGCAGTGATCTTATAAACCAGGGGTCATGAGTTCAAATCTCATAAACCGGTTTGACCTTTTCTTGCCATTTACACTAGTAAGTACATTTAAATAATTGTAAGATAGAAACAAGTACCTAGTTACTAAAATGTACGGTAGAAAGGCACATACTCCTGTGGATAGCAATGCATTTCAAATAATTAAAACTGCTTCCCCTATGAATGATAAAAGGACAGTTACTTATCAAAAACATTGGTTGATCCTAACTGACTGAGAATACACTACCCAACAGCCTAGCTTCAAATACACACACACACACACACACACACACACATATATATATATATATATATATATATATATATATATATATATATATATATATTTAAATATGAGTTTAAGCAGGGGCATGCTCCCTCCATGCCTTATATGGGTAGCAAGATTTACACAACAACTTAGGAAGCAAAAATTTTGACCAGGTATTTAGAGCATGATCAACTGTTCATCATTCACATGTAGAGCAGCCACAAATACTAGTAATGGCTCTTTAAGCTTCAAATGGAATGAGGTGTAGAAGAAGGAGAAGACCGCTATGTTCAGGTGTATTATTTAAGCAACAAAACATATCAGAATATAGTGCAATTATGTCAGGCCAGGGGTGTGAGAAAGCTTGAGGTAAAGGCAATTGCTTTCACTGGATCCCTATCAGATTATCGAAGTTTCAGAACTTTGAAAGTCATATGGTCTGGACCATGTGATTGAAGTTTTGAAACTGCAAACGTTTTGAATGGAAATTGCAGTATAAAACAGAATGGAAAATTTACCCTTTCCTGCAATATAGTGTGATCTCGGAATTGGTATATTTAATTAGCAGGAGGCATAGGTGGTACAGCATTAAAAATAGATTTTTTTTTATGTTCAAAGTTCTGACATTTTGATCATATGGTCTCGGCCATATGAATTTTGAAGTTCTGGACCTTCGATGATCTGACATAGATCCCTTCCACCACATTAGTTGTGATGTTATTACACAGTAAAAACTACAAGAAAAACCTAGTCAAGCTAGAGTTTTCACTGTGTGATATCTTAAATCTCCTGTAATAGAGGCTAATGAGATATGTGCTAATGATCCCTTAAAAACAACGTGTTTCAGCTATATAGCTTCTAAATGCCCGTGACTTTATGCATTTTCTTTTTAAGTCTTTATGGATACATTCAGGGCACTACAGTCAAACCCCACTAGCTGTGGACATGCATATTTTGGCCTTTTTATGACCTCATCAAGACAGCATAAATGAACTGTTTGGCTATGATTGAAAACACTTGATGTTCTCAAGGGGTCATTTGCATATATCCCATGTACCTCTATTACAGGAGGTTTAAGGTATCACATAGTGAAAACTCTAACTCTGCTAAGTTTTTCTTATAGTTTTTAGTAAATGGTTTGTCTGTGTGACCTTTTTACTCTTCAGATTGGTTATTACACAATAACTCTTGTATACCTTATTGTTATTGCAGGTTGCTTATGTCCTTGTTAATAAGTTTCATAATGATGTGTTCCATTGATTTGCAGTTAAGGCTGGTTAGGCTCATAGTTTCCTGGATCAGTAATGAATCCCCCTGTGCAGCAAGACGGCTATCACATTCCTCCATTCTTTTTTCATGAAAACAGTGGCAAGACTGAGACTGAATAGGCTTAGTAGTGAGCCTACCAGAGAGTGTTCGGTGTTAACAAGAAGGCAACCTGGCAAAATATCAGTAGTCAAGCAGCAAATGTTTTTGACATTGGATAGAGCTTCAGGACCTACTCAGAAGATGGGAAAACTCTGGGGGGATAATGGAATGAAGTTACAGATAAACTGTCTGCTAATGTGTTGGCTATGTCCTCAGTAACTGTTGTTATGTATTGTTTATTTATTATCTGACATTTGTTTATCAGGTATGTACCAATTTTCAGCAGAGGCTTGAGGAAAAAAGCTTCAGGTATATATCATATTTTCACATTGTAATACATGGAGATTTTACATTTGTAACAGTAAATACAAAATTATATTTGAAACACTAATACATAGAGAAAAGTAGAGTCAAATAAATACATAATTAAGAGGCAACATGGTAGGTGTAATAGAATGAAGTAAGTTGTTGACATGAGAGTCTAAGATTGTTATTGGGGTGTTAAATTTCAGATATGCTAGTTAAGATATACATGATTCCCAAGTATTTTAAGAAGAGCGTTATGCTGAATGCAGTGAAACAATAACCCAACTTTACCTAGCATGGTCTTAAGTATATATTACAGACAGCTGGAGGTTGTGATATAACATTTTTTATCAAAATATGAAGCACAGAGGTGAGGTTTATGTGAATATGTTAGAGTTTAAGGAGAGTTAGGGGAATTATGAAGAAACAGAATGTTTATAGAGACACTAAGAGAGATTTGAATGTTTTCATGGATAAGGGGTCAAAACTAAATCTGAGCTTTAAATATGGCAGTCAATTGTTATTAGAGTTTGCAGGCCTGGTAAGAGGAACTGTTCTAATGGAAGTAGGGAGGGAATTCCAGGCTTTGATGACAGAGTAATAGTAAAGGGAGCGTCCTGCTGGTGTGTTTGGTCTGTAGATAGTAAGTTGCTTTTGGTCATTTGATTGCAGAGGTCAACTGGATGAGTATTTTTGTAGGGTTGCATTAAGAGCAGTACACATTCAGGATAGTTAGTGGTCTTACATGCAGTGAGCAACTGAGTATATTTTAGGTTGCTGGGTAGTTCTAGCCAGTTAAGGATTTTAGTGCAGTACAGTGTTGGGTACGGTATTACACATTAGTAGTAGATCTGGCAATGTTACAATAACATTGTTCCAGTTATTTGTTTTTTTGAGATTTGTGAGAATGGGGGCATCTTAGAGGAGAGGAAGAAGAAGGTACATTTTTCCTAGTGTGATTGTGATTCTAGAGGTAGGATGAGGATGTTTCTAGGTCTACAGAGTAGACCAAATTTTATGTGTTTTTATGATATTTTGTATGTGGTAACTACATCTATGAGTGCCATCTCTTATTATTCTTAGCAGCTAGGTTTGAGAGGTTATTTCAATATTGATGCTGTTAAGGGGACATATTTTGAAATTTTTTTTTCATGGGACTAGTTTAGTTTTTTTTTTAGGATTAAGTATAAGTTGATAGTTTTGTAACCATTCTTCTGTGGCAGTGAAGTATTTCTCAGTGATTTGCTTTAGGTGAGTTGGATCATTTGATGAGCATATAAATGTTGAATTGTCTGCATATTGAATAATGGAGGCATGTTGTGTGCATGTATGGAGTGAGATTTTAAGCATATTAAACAGTAAGGGACCAAGGACTGAGTCTTGTGGGACATCTGTATTTACAGGGAGAAAGGGGGATAGAGTGTTCTGCCATTTTACTGACTAGAATCTATCTTTGAGATAGCTCTGAAACCAGTTTATGGTATTTGCTATAAGGTCTAATGATGACAGGTTCTTTTAGAAGTTTTGTGTGGCTAACAGTTTTTGAAGGCTTTTGATAGATCAAGGAATAATGCAGATATGAATTTTTGGCTATCCTTGGCTTTATTGACTGTTTCCATGTATGACACTAGAGCTGAATTAGTACTATGGGATGGTCAAAAGCCATGCTGGATTGAGGTTAAAAGTCATTTCTGTGTAAGATACTGTAAAAGTGCCTTATGGACACATTTTGCCAGTAATTTTGAAAGCAGGGATAGGACTGCTACTGGCCTGAAGTTTGCAATATCCTCCTTTGTGGAGGGGAATAATGTGTGGCTTATTTCAGAGCTTGGGGATATATGATTCTTGTGAAGATCTGTTTATGGGAATGGAAATGGGGGTAGGCTATGCTACTATTTTAAAAAAAACTGATGATAAATTATCTGCAGAAGTAGTGCAAATGTTTAGCTTGTTTAGCAGATATTTTTATATAGTGGTTATAGGCACTGTAAGAAGATTGAATGTAGAAGTAGCTTGGGCTTGTTCAGCTCAGTAAAGCTGGGATGAGTTAAAACCCTTTGTAATGGATGTTATACTGTCTAGAAAATAGTTATTAAATTGTGTTGCAAGATCCATTGCAGTACTATTTGGAGATGGATTGGGATTATGTTTTTGCTCAGGCTGTAGCATTTTGTTGATTGTTGACCAGAATTTTTAGGACCTGTTTTACAACTATTCTGCAAATTATTATAGTACTTTTTTTGTCTGAGGTTATTTGTAGTTTTGCCTCGTTACACAGTATTTTATATTGTCAAAGGTTTTGAGATGTTTTGTTTTTTTTCCAGTTTCTCCAGGCTTTGTCTCTATTCTGCATTAATTT
>NC_056746.1:1486779702-1486821082 GCF_019279795.1 Protopterus annectens
TAAACATATCATAATAAGTACAGCTAGTTTTTTTACATAAAATAATATAAGAAAATATCATGAGAGGACATACCTAGTGGAAGATACAGGAAAAGCAGAAGATTTAGAGGCATATAATACATACAGGGGGTTAAACCCCATGTAAAAGGCCAGACAACAGTTCAGGAAGCTGAAAGTGCAAACAGAAAACTGTTAGAGTATTAGGAAGCACAGAAGCTGTTAGCATAGTATGGAGAAGCTGCAACAGAAGTGGAAGAGATAGGTGGGAAAGTTGTAAGGAGGGAAGATATCTTGAGATGGCTCGAAGAGGAAGAAAATTGTTGAAGGGAGGAAGTTATGTTAAGTAGGATCCTTAAAATAGCAGTCAATACCATTACCTATCTTGTCCTATTCCTTAAAAATACTAAAATCCAGGAATTCCACTTGTCTTCTCTATGGAACAAGTTGCACATTATCCCTCTGCACAAGGAGAAAATTCAACAGACATTACTAACTTTAGACATAATAACAATCTGATACGTCCTCTGCAAAATACTTAAAATATGCATTTAAAAACAGTTGCTGCAGGAAGAACTTCTATCCCCCCACAACATGGATTCTATCTTTCCCATAGTACTCACACTGCACTTCTAATCTATACAGGTACTGTCAATTGTCTCCTTATTTCTAGACTTGTCTAAAACCATCAACACAGTTTGTCACAGCAAACTTCTACTTTACATGTCCTCATTACATCTCTTTCAGCCCACTCTTCTGTGGTTCAGAAGCTACCTATTCAATAGGTATCAGTCAGGAAAATGGCACTCCATCCTTTTTCCATGCCTCCCAGTCATTGACGGTGTACCACAAGTCTCTATCCTTGGTCTCCTCCTCTTTATTATTCTCACCAACACCCTCCATGCATCGACACAACAGGCCTTCCTAATACAGTATGCAGATGACTCCTCACTCACTTGCACATCTGACAACATGGCACATCTCTAAAAATTTACTCAAGAAGCTTTAACAGCCACTTAAACATGACTTTATAACTCACAACGCATGGTCAACCCTAAAAAAAACAAGTTACTACCCCCCCAAATCCCTCTCTCATGAAAAAATTTAAAGTCCTCTCTCTTAATAATGCAACATTGAAGTCACTTCTCATAACAAATTATTTGGGATGATAATAATAATCTGACATTTAACCTGCATATACAAAATTACATAAGAAAAACTCATCAAAAACTAGTGATGATTTATTTTACAGAGTCAAAAACTTTCTCACTAATACAAATAAAACTACACTTGCCACTACTTATCTCAACACTACACTTCTTTATGGTACTTCCATCTTTATTAACCTTCATGCATCACAAAAATAAAAAACTTGAACAATGCTATACAAAGTTGCTAAATTTGCAGCACATACCCCTTTCAGAACCCACCACTGTATAAGCACTAGAAAGCCTAAATTGGTTAGAATTATCCCATCAACTAACATATACACAGCTTCTTACAATCTGTAAAATTATCCAGCATCCATTTGTTTCTCCAGCACTATGGAACTATGTTCCCTGTCAGTCATTACAATATAGTGACCAAAAACTCCTGTCTGTCCACAGACCTATCAAATCTGCTGGGCATTGTCTATACTCATACCATGTTGCTAAAGTCTGGAATTCTGTACCTGCATCTATCAGGTCAATACACTCCTTCCTATCCTTCAAAACTACTCTGAAAGACTTCCTAGCCAAAATCTGTCTCTGTTCTTACTCAACACCAGGATAAACTATATCCCTAAATGTGAGCCAGTACCTGTTCATACCTTACACCACCTTACTCTTTCTTCACTCACTTGCTTACTTCTATCAGTTTATCTTCCCTGGCTTTCTCTTTAAGTATAGCTAAGCCTGTTTTTCTCACACTTCATATTGCAATTAATATAATGTATTATATTAAATTACCTTTAATTTATCTATAGACTGGCTAAAATTTCTCTAAACATTAAATCATTGTCATATAACTTGTTTCTGTTCTTAACCAATGTTTCATATCATAAAATAAAAGAAAATGGTCTAGGCACACTGAAAATGGCTAAAAATTAATGTATTGTAATAAATCTTAGTACACAAGCGATTTCACCTTGCCCAAGTGCAAGGCTTTTTCAAGTGAATAAAATAAACTAAAATTCATTCATTTAAATACCCTTTGCCCCCTAAAAAGGTGCCAAATATTTTTAAAGTTTTTAAAGGTACATACCCTTCTCTTAATTACAGCAACATATAAAGCAGTTTAATATATTCCATTTTCTGTTGTGCATATCTCATAAATCCCATAGTTCAAAATACATAATTTATTCAAGGTAAAGTGCAGTGCTTGTAAACCTGAACTCCATTCATAAAATACAACTCAACCACCTATTCTACTACATTAATCTAAAATACAAAACTATAGTTTCTTTGCTTTTTTAACCAAGTATGGTTTTATAGATATGTTTGTCTTTTGGCTTTTTCCCAGTAAAGGGTCACCACAGTGGAACTCCGGTCAGCTAATGATTGGCAGTAGATTTTTACGAAACATCAAGGTGCCAGCTCAACGCTCAATCTTCAATGAAGGCACTATGGATTTATGGTTTTATAGATATATGGTCATTAAAATCCGGGGGGGGGGGGTGTTGGTTGCATTTAATTTCAACTGCCAGTGTCTTTCCCTACAGCTCAATCAGTTTTCCCAATCAGCCCCCTAGGGTCCATTAAAACCTGTTCTAAGATTCCAAACAAAAACCTAGTATGACCAGGTTCAACGTGCAGGTGTCTATAAAGTGCATTATTTAGATTTTTCTTCCTAATGCTGTAGGTATGTTCATAATGTGTTTGCTTAGTGTCCTCTCAGATTTTCCAACATAGAACTTAGGGCAATCTTTACATACTGCCAAATAAACTATACCTTTTGTCATACAGTTACCCTTCCTAAATTTAATAACACTAGTCATACTGTTATTCAGCACTATTTGTTCCTTGTCTATAATATATCTACAATATCCACATTTTCCATACCTTTTTGTCCCAAAACCTCCCTGGTTGCTTGTATCATTTTTATTTTACTTTTATATTTTTTTTATTTCACTCTATACAAACATCTTACACAAGGATGGGATTGCTTCCTGTCCACACATGGGTTGTTACACCACTCTATACAAACATCCTAGACAAGGATGACATTAGTACCTGGCTCCACAAAGGGAGTTACATAACACTACACAATCATCCCACTAAAGGACGGTATTGTTCACATTCCCCACAGTGGATGTCGTGTCACTCTACACAAACATCCCACATGAGGATGACACTGCCTACTGTCCATGCAATGGATATTACATCACTCTACACATCACACACAAGGATGGCATTTCTACTTGTCCCCAAAATGGATGTTGCAGCACTCTACACAAAACATCCCACATGAGGAAAGCATTGCTACCTGCTCCCAAAATGGATCTTCCATCAATTTACATGAAACGTCTACATGAGGAAAGCTATCCTACCTGTACCCACAATGGATATTTCACCATCCTACACAAGGACAGCATTGCTGCCTATCACACCAAAATGGATATTACAATGGATCTATGTTGGATTATCGAAGTTCTGAAACTTCAGAATTCATATGGCTGTGACCACATGATCGGAACTTTGAACATTAAAAAAAATAATTTTATTTTTAATGTTTTTGCAGGGTGGCAAGCCACCACACCTCCTGCTCCTTAAATATACCAAGTCTGACATCACACTACATTGCGGAAAAAGGTAAATTTCCTGTTCCGCAGTGTATGGCAATCTCCATTCAAAATGTTCAAAGTTTCAAACCTTTGCTCATATGGTCCTGACCATATGACTTTTGAAGTTTTGAAACTTTGATAATCTGATAGGGACCCATTATGTCAAGCTACACACACATCCTCCACTAGTATTGCATTGCTGCTTGTACCCACAGTAGGTGTTGTCACTCATCCAGTCAGGATAAAATAGACGAGTCTTTGTGGGTTCTGTTGAAGCAAAACACATCAGGAATGAGGCTTAATAACTTTAACTTAGATAAACTTATAAACAAACTACCTATTACACTCATACATGCTCACTCTCTGGCTGCACTCTCAAAATGACACTGAAGCTAGCACGTGCTTGCTATTTATATGCATGTGCTGTCCTAGAAACACTTCTTCATGGTACAACACACACATACTATTCTGCATCCTCCCTCTTTGAGAAATAAGTCCTGCAATGTTGACAACATTAATCGACATGCAATCAATACAAATAATTATTTGCCATGCAATTATAGAGAACTCAATACATACAGACAAGTAGGTCCAGGTTGCTGTGTATTTGACACTAGGTCTGGAAATACAACCAAATTGTGTGGCATAAAAATTAGAGTTGGGTCTAGCAACTGGGAATGTCTCTGCTGAATGTTCAACTTTAGGGACATCAGGAGCATCATCAGGAATGGAGATCTGAACGGAGAGATGAAAAGTCAGCAAGTAAACGAGAGTAGTAGTGCTGAAATTGAATTCATCCTCAAGTCTTATTGAGTACCTTCAGAAGGTGGACCCTGTTTTTCACAAAATCTCACCAAGGCGACACTGATATATAGACTGTATTTATATAGCATATATCATGGACAGAAGTAGGTTAAAAACTAAAAACGATAGCAGGGTGCACAAGACCCAGCATAAACAAGTGCCCAATCCTGGTAGGTGCACTGGTGTCAGGACTGGAAAAATGACAGTGTAGAATCCTGAAAATATGGAAACATTCCTACAATGGGATCAGGCCAGGCCCATGGGGAGGATTACCCCTCTGTTGTAGAAGGAAGTAGCAGTTCCACAGAAATCACAAAAACGGATAGGCCAAAGAAGAGCCATAAAGACAATACAGTGGACTATTAAGGATAAGAAAAAACTTATGTATTGTTACTATTATGCAAAAAGCCCAGAATTTCTAGACACAAGATACAAAAATATTAAGAGATAAGTTAGAGGAAAGAAAAATACTTCTGTAAGAAAAACTGTCAGAATCTTCAAATAAAATGTAGGGTCATTAATACAACGGATTTTGGGGAGAAAAAACAGTATATAGATCAAGAAACTTTGATTTGGTTGGAAAAAGAGGCATCTGAAGAAGTACAAAAATGTAAACAGCAAAAGTGAGATATTTTTGAAAAGCAAAAAAAAAAAGAAATATAGATATGGGAAAGAAAGAAAGATTTGATATGGTGCAATATTTATGCAAAGGCAAAGGCTAAATTAATCAGCATAAAGAAGGCAGCCCCAAAGATATTCGAAGAGAAATATAGGCAAAAGCATCCAGATATGGAACATTTTACATTCAAAATATAATATCACAAAAAGGGAATGTAGAAAAGAAGATTAGTAAAGTAGAACTTAACAGGATGGAAGATGAAGTTATGGAGTGCCTGCAAAGTGAAGGATTTAATGTAGAAAGTTTGACACAGACTACATCACAGCATGATGGAGTGAATCCCTTAAATAAGGAGAAACAGGAAGATCAGGAGACATCTAAAGAAGAAATATGGACACAGGAAAGAAAAGGAGATTTAATGTGGTGTAATATTTATGCAAAGGAGAAAGCTAAACTAACCAATACAAAAAAGCAGCACCAAAGACATTTGAAGAGAAATACAGGCAAAGGAATCCAGACATGGAAAATTTTACAATACAAAAAAATAAGACAAGCATTAACATCTTTGCACGAAGATTGAGCCATGTGTAAGAATTATTTATATGTGCACCCCAAACAGACACCAACCTGGCTAACAACAGGAAAAACAATGCTCCTACTTGAGAGTGAACCTGCAAGCTACCCTAAAAGCTATAGACCAATAACTTGCCTTCCGATGACGTATAAACTATACATTGGAATTGATGCTGACAGAGTTTATAATCATTTAGAAGAAAACTCAATTATGGCTACAGAACAAAAGGGCAATAAAATAAGTCATACGGAACAAAGGATCATTTGTTATTAAACAAAGTCATTTGTTATTAAACAAAGTCATTGTGGATAACTGTAAAAAGGGGAAGAATTTAAGTATGGCCTGGATTGACTACAAAAAGCATTTGATAGTATCCCACATTCATGGCTAAAAGAGTGCTTAAAAATGTATAAGATGCAACCTACACTCATCAATTCCATTATAGTGTACACGAAACAGTGGCAGACCACTTTGCAATTAAGCCATGATACAGGACAATAGTATTCCAGGAAAAATCCAAAAGGGGATATTCCAGGATGACTCTGTCACTGCTGCTATTCTGGCTTGCCCTTAATCCATTAAGCTGTTTACTGAACAGTTTAGGCCATGGCTATAATTTGGCTCCTAGAAAACAGCAAAGACTTTGACTATTTGAAACTGTATAGCTCATCAGATGAAAGTTTTATGAGTTCCATAATGATTCGCTCCATTGTCTTACAGATCAGAATGGTCAGGCTTATTGGTCAGTAGTTCCCAGGGTCGGTTGTGGGCCCACCCTTGTGCAGCGGAACCACCGTTGCTGTGTGCCATTCTATGGGCACATATCCTGTCGAGAGCCTGTGACTGAACAGGGTATTCAGATGCGGGGTTAATTCATTTTGGAGCTCACGTATGACACAGCCCGGGACACCATCTGGTCCCATGGAGGCAGTGTTTTTAGCTTTAGATAGAGCTTTATTAACCAACATATCAGTAATAATTGGAGTTACACAATCCCCTGGAATAGTAATAGGCCCTGTAGGTGGTGAGGGTGGGGGAAATTTGCACTGAACCTGGCAGCCAAGATGTTGGCAATGTCAGTGGGGTCAGTGTATTTTGTTCTATTTTGTACTAGCTCAGAACAGACCTGAGAATTGCCATTTAGGTTTTTGACGTAACCATAGAAGGCCTTATGGTTATCCTTGGCATCCTTGGCAACTTTATTTTCAAAACTGGCTTTAGTTGACTTGATGAGGGCCCTCAATTTCTTACTAATCCTGATCAGGGATGATTTTTTTACTTGAGATTTGGCCTTTTTTTATATAAGTCTCCTCCTTTTATTGTATAGTTTGCTTATGGCCAGGGTCCACCAGACTGGTTTCTTCTTGCTTGAGGAAGGAGTCTTGGTTTTATTTGGGATATCACGGTCCATGCAATCCTGAAGATGTATATAAAGTGCCTTGGAGTAGGATTCTGCATCCTGGATATCATTATCCTTCTGCAAGGGAATAGTGAAGCTTTCCACTTCTGATGCAAGTAGTTTGAAGTTTGCTTTGGAAAGTTTTTTACGATGGTTTCTTTGACTGGGGGAGGTTGAGGGGTGAGGACGTCCAGAGTTATCAGTTTGTGGTCTGATCTGACCAGAGAGAGGAGTGATAATGGGTGTGGTACAATGGGCGCCCATATTTGTGATGACTAAATCCAATATGTTGTCCCCTCTAGTGGGAGAACATACCAGTTGTTCAAGGGCATTTGAACTCATAAATTCTATGAACCACTTGGCATAGGAGTTTGAACTTTGGTAGTTCGCCCAGTCTATACCAGGGTAGTTGAAATCACCCAAAATGATGGTGTTGGGTAGGACCTTTATATTTTCCAATGCCTCAAGGAATGCTGAGTGAGCATCTTAGGACATGGTGGGCAATCTATAACAGGCAACAACTTGAAATGTGGTTTTGCCTGCTGATAGTTGCGCATGGATTATCTCTGGGGCATCATGCTGCGCCACTAACCTGGAGATGTGGGTATCCTTGATGAATATAGATACACCTTTGCCCTTTGTACTGCGATCTGGTAACTGAGGCCAGAAGGTATGATATGAATTGTAACCTGGTAGTGCTGGGGTGCTCTCCGGAGCCTTGAACCAGGTTTCCATCACTGCACAAACATCGATTTTCTCCATACTGAGGAGTGCCTTGAGTGCGTGCATTTTGAGGTTGAGACCACTGGTGTTGAGTAGCATTACCCTTAGTTTTTGGTTACCTGTGCTGGTTTGGGTGGTTGGTTTGCCCTTTGAGCCTTGCCTAAAAAAGGCACTATGGGGTTGGCAAGAGCCTTGGCCAGTATTAAAAAGCCTAGGGGTGACAGGTGCAAACTATTTCTGGCGAAACAGCAAGGCTTGTCTATCATGTCGTCCCAGGCAGATAGACACTGGATCCCCTTAGAATGACACCAGAAGCTTAGCCAATTGTTGAAATTGATCATTTTGTCTTTGTATTGTGGTATCATTCTAGGTGAAGGTAGTATGCTACTCAAGGTCAGGGTCATACCAGCTTGGGCTACATGATAAGAGAGCTCCTCGATGTTTCTTTTCATGTAGTCCAGGGAGGTACATCTTAGATCATTCACACCAACATGTACAATGGCAGCATCATACTTGTACTTGTTCTGGAGTGACCTAAGTGCCTGTGTTATGTGGTGGATCCTAGCACCCGACAGGCAGCTGACAGTAACCTTCTCCTTGTTCAGCCTGGTGAGTGGAACATCTGTGTGCCTTACTATAGAGTCTCCTATTACTAGCGTGTTGGGTATGGTGTTTTGCCTTAGGGGCTGTCATGAGTCACACTGCTGAGGTGAATTATGTGTTTTCTGGCTTGTGTTTGGAGGTGCATGTTGCTTGCTTGTCTGCTTTGGAGGGCCCTGTTTCTTTTTCAGATTGGTACCTAGTGCCTCCGAATATGTTTTTGTGTATTTAGGTGTATTTTTGCCGGTGCTTGTTTTCTAGATCCATGTGTGACTGGTGGTGTGATGCTAGTGTATCTCTTCTCCTCTTGACTGTCTGTTACAGTCATGGGTTGAGAGCACTTAGCCTCCAGTCTGGCTGTGTATTTGCATCTCTCACAAGTGTTTGTGTCTAGAGGTAAGAGGAGAAGGTTTTCTGTAAACATGAGGCAGTTGTGACATTACCTCAGGATGCCCAATTCCACCAGATGAACTGGAGAGTACACCTGAAGCTGACCTCTGGACATGCTTGGAAAAGTGAATTTCACTTGTCTTGCGGACAATCGAGGGTCTCATGCTGTATTATAATACTGCTGTCTAGGAGATTTGGAAAATAATAGTGCTGTCTAGGAGATTTGGACAACTGCTGATTTGGGTTATGCAAGTGCTGCAATAAGAGCAGTTGATCTGAAG
Organism: Protopterus annectens; assembly: GCF_019279795.1. Taxonomy (NCBI): domain Eukaryota; kingdom Metazoa; phylum Chordata; order Ceratodontiformes; family Protopteridae; genus Protopterus; species Protopterus annectens. Next base: position 1,486,788,853 of record NC_056746.1, read on the forward strand.
CACTTGAGTTGAGGCTTGCCTAGTTCTAAGGGAAAATTTGCATCACAGACTTTGTGGAGCCAGGAATAGTATACCCCAGCTAACCAGCGCTGCCCATCACTGCTCTATGCGCAAGACCACACAAAAAGAGAGTTGCAGGTTTTTAAGAGATAGAGATCAAGGAGTTTGGAATTGACTCAAATGGCCAATAAAACTACAGCTTCTAGGCAGTACCACTCCTACAAGGACAGGCAGGCTTCTCAGTGTTAACCACTGCCACTGGTGAACAAAGAGACTTCCCTTTAGCCCAAGAAGCACTGGCCTCCAAGAAACTTACAAACAGTTCAGAACAGCAACTCTGTAACCAAACTTTTTTCTAAATTATAGAAAGTGGGAAAATAGCAAGATTTTTTTGTTTTTTGTTTTTGTTTTAGGATAAGCAGACATACACAAGTAGCAAACTAGTCAGAACAGTGCAATAAATGACCCCAACACGTGTGTGCTAGGTCAGAGGCAGGTAAAATGCAATTTTAAGAAAAAACGATTTTAAATTAAGTGCAACACAAAAAATGCAATAAACAGGCTCTAGGTATGTTCTAAATATGGTTTCTAACACAGATATCAACTTTTGCAAGCAAGAAAATGCTGAAAAGTAGGCGGCAATGCAGTTTTTCTAAGAAATAAATCAGAAGAAAATACTTAAAATCTCAAAAGTGGCTCCTTTCTTCTCTCAGCGTTTCTCCCCTTGGTAGGTGCTTCAGCAACAACTATCAAGCCTGGAAAGATGCCAAAACCATGAGGCAGCAGGATTTTAAGAGAGAGAGATCAAGGAGTTTGGAATTGACCCAAAATGGCCAATAAAACTACAGTTTCTAGGCAGTAACCACTCATACAGGAACAGGCAGGCTGCTCAGTGGTAACCACTGCCACTAGTGAACACAAAGACTTCCCTTTAGCCCAAGTAAGCACTGGCCTCCAAGAAACTTACAAACAGTTCAGAACAGCGACCCTGTAACTGAACTTTTTTTAAATTATAGAAAGTGGGAAAATAGCAAGATTTTTTGGGGGGGGTTGTTTTTGTTTAAGGATAGCAGAGACACACAAGTAGCAAACTAGTCAGAACAGTGCAATAAATGACCCCAACACGTGTGTGCTAGGTCAGAGGCAGGTAAAATGCAATTTAAAAAAAAAAACGATTTTAAGTTAAGTGCAACACAAAAAATGCAATAAACAGGTTCTAGGTATGTTCTAAATACTGTTTCTATCACGGATATCAAATTTTGCAAGCAAGAAAATTCCGAAAAGTAGGCGGCAATGCAGTTTTTCTAAGAAACATATCAGAAGAAAATACTTAAAATCTCAAAAGTGGCTCCTTTCTTCTCAGTGTTTTCTCCTCTTGGTAGGTGCTTCAGCAACAACTATCAAGCCAGGAAAGATGCCAAAACCATGCGGTTGCAGGGTTTTAAGAGAGAGAGAGAGAGAGAGAGAGAGAGATCAAGGAGTTTGGAATTGACCCAAAATGGCCAATAAAACTACAGTTTCTAGGCAGTAACCACTCCTACAGGGACAGGCAGGCTGCTCAGTGGTAACCACTGCCACTGGTGAACACAGAGACTTCCCTTTAGCCCAAGTAAGCACTGGCCTCCAAGAAACTTACAAACAGTTCAGAACAGCAACTCTGTAACCAAACTTTTTTTTTTAATTATAGAAAGTGGGAAAATAGCAAGATTTTTTTTGTTTTTGTTTTTGTTTAAGGATAGCAGAGACACACAAGTAGCAATCTAGTCAGAACAGTGCAATAAATGACCCCAGCACGTGTGTGCTAGGTCAGAGGCAGGAAAAATGCAATTTTAAGAAAAAACGATTTTAAATTAAGTGCAACACAAAAATGCAATAAACAGGCTCTAAGTATGTTCTAAATACTGTTTCTAACACATATATCAACTTTTGCAAGCAAGAAAATGCTGAAAAGTAGGCGGCAATGCAGTTTTGTCTAAAAGATAAATCAGAAGAAAATACTTAAAGTCTCAAAAGTGGCTCCTTTCTTCTCTCAGTGTTTTCTCCTCTTGGTAGCTGCTTCAGCAACAACTATCAATCCTGGAAAGATGCCAAAACCACGCGGTTGCAGGGTTTTAAGAGAGAGAGAGAGAGAGAGATCAAGGAGTTTGGAATTGACCCAAAATGGCCAATAAAACTACAGTTTCTAGGAAGTAACCGCTCCTACAGTGACAGGCAGGCTGCTCAGTGTTAACTACTGCCACTGGTGAACACAGGGACTTCCCTTTAGCCCAAGCAAGCACTGGCCTCCAAGAAACTTACAAACAGTTCAGAACAGCAACTCTATAACTGAACTTTTTTTTTAAATTATAGAAAGTGGGAAAATAGCAAGATTTTTTTGTTTTTTTGTTTTTGTTTAATGATAGCAGAGACACACAAGTAGCAAACTAGCCAGAACAGTGCAATAAATGACCCCAACACGTGTGTGCTAGGTCAGAGGCAGGTAAAATGCAATTTTAAGAAAAACTATTTTAAATTAAGTGCAACACAAAAAATGCAATAAACAGGCTCTAGGTATGTTCTAAATACTGTTTCTAACACAGATATCAACTTTTGCAAGCAAGAAGGACTGATCATAACCCACATATATTCTAAAACTATAACAACATAGCACATTTGGGAAGGCTGTTCCCAGCGGACCCACCTCTCCCACCTCATCTGGCCATAGCACTGGGCCCCAGGTCCTCCTCATCTGCTGGTCCTGTACCACCTTCAGGTGGAACTGGCTCAGGGGATGGGGATCATCCCCCTGGTAAAGGGTGCGGACAGGATCCTGTCATCGAAGCCAGGATGCAGGGTTTGGTGCATAGCGAGCTCTGAAAGGAGTTTTGAGATCCGCTATGCCAGCTTGACCCAATTTTTGCAAACCTCGTTATGTTAGAGTGGGAGTCCAAGTATGTGTTTCAAAGTGAATTTAACCAATATATAGTACTATACATGACATATTTAGATGATTTATTCATTTTATGGAATGGTCCACAAGAACAAATTAATTTGTTTATCAACTATATTAATGGGACAACTGAGTTCTTGAAATTTAAACACAATATTAATAAGGAAGGTATAGCATATTTGGATACATATATAAGTCACACTAGAAATGGCTTTGCATCCAAAATATATAGAAAAACTACTTTTTCAAATGACTACATAGAGTTCAGTAGTTGTCACCCCCATATATTTTCAAGAATGTGGTAAAAGGACAATGCATTCGGGTTGCACGTATGTCTTCGAGTAAAGATACAATGGAAGAGGAAATCGATTTAATATACAATATGTTTAGAAGTAGGGGATATCCAACATTTATGCTAAAAGATGTCACAGGCTATGTGAGACAACAATGGGGTAACAAGTATTTACCATTGTTAGGTACGTCAAGCGAAAGTGACAAAGATATTGGTAGGAAGGACACTACATCAGAACTTTTTAGAAGAGTGTGTGTAATTATGTACACACCATACGCTAACCATGTGAAAGAAATATTAAATAGACATTGGGATTTGATTACTATAACAGAAAGTATAGGTATTGCATTAGGTAAATATCCCATATGTGTATTTAAAACAGCCCCTAATATTAAAAAGTTACTTGAGAAGACAACACACACAGTAAAATATAAGTCAAATTCTAAGGGAACTTCAAAATGTGGCTCTTGTAACCAATGTAAATACATACATGAAGAGGTGCAATTTAAGTTGGATAATATCAATAAGACACATATAAAAAGCAAGGTAGGAAATTGTAATACTAGACAAGTAGTATATCTTGCAAAATGTGTTGTATGCTCAGCATTCTACATAGGCAAGACCGAGAGGATTTTTAAAAAAAGAATATATGAACATTATTATAAGATTCAGACTAAAGATACGAAGAATGCTTTGTATAAACATATATTTAGCAAAGGGAACCAACATTATTTTAAATTTTCCATTTTAGAACATATTGAAAGCAGTGTTTGTGGGGATAACTGGAAAGTGTACTTAGAAATGATGGAAAGTAAGTGGCAGATATACACAGATGCCACAAGTTTTCCAGGCAATAATGACAGTATTAGTATGAAACGATTTCTCATTCTTGACTAATTATGTTGTTGTTTTGTTATTTGTTTTAGTACACCAAATACATCAGATTTGCTGTATATATTTCCAACATGATTTTTAATATTATATACCTGTTAAGACTATTTTCCATATATGTACACATATTATTTAACTATTTATTTTTTATATATATTCCAGTCTATATTATATTGAATTTTTAAAAACATATTGTATCAATTATGTGAATTTTTTAGAGTATATTTATTATTATATATTTATATAATGTATACTAGTTTTATATAGACATACTCATACATTTTTATAAGTATAATTGTTGTTAATTTTTATTTATTTATATAGTTCACAAGCATTTGAATCAAGTGTTTTAGATAAACAGTTTAGACAAAAGTCATACAAATGTTATGTATTAGTTTCGTGTATGAGAGGAATTGTAGAATGTCTCTTTAAGGCTGTATAAGGATATTTAAAATTTTGGCGCCAAATTGGATATATAATGAGTGTTGGTGATGGATTATCTTGGTTCTGAGGAAGTCTGTATATTGAACAGATGAAAGCGCTTAACCTGTGGATTTGAACCTGTGGAATTGTGTTTTTCAATAAAAGTTTTCCTGTCCTGTTCGAGCTGCACCGTCCATTATTCACTCTGCACCAGGAATTGGATTTTATAATATCAAGTCTCCCAAATACATGTATTGCAATGTGTAATGGCGCCATGAGAACAAATCTCAAACCTCTTATGTTAATTTGACCATATATTTAATTTCCTCTCTGCTTTCACTGGCTTGTGTGAGTAAGCACAAAATTATCATTTTGTGAAATCACTCCCCTTCAACTATTTAAATTTATTGGCCATCCTACTGTATTCCATAGTACCAGAATAGAAAAGTGACCACCCCCTTTGAATCTATCTTGCTGTTTTAAAAATAGTGACTCTCCACTAAAACTTAACTTTTTAGAGAGGTAAAACTTAAGTTACCTACTTTCACATCCAACTTATCTAGTGCACACTGCAGTGTTTAGGATAAACCATTTGTTTTTCATTTTATCTTTAACCATTCCTGTGACAAGCACTTGCTCTAATATCTGATGGAAAGCACTAGGAAGCCTTAAACTGATACAAGCACTTAACTCTCCTTGTTAATAAGGAGAAATTAATCATAGGCACTAAACAGCCTATAATTGCAAAGTACCTTGCTAAGGCAAGGGAAACAGCTCCTGTACTTTAAAAAAAAGAACCAAACCAGGCATGTCCAAGGGTCAGCTTCCAGTGATTTCTGCTCTCCACTTGGTGAATCTGGGAATACTGGAGCAATGCAGCAATTGCCTCATGTACACAGACAACCCTTGCCTCCTACCACCCAACACTACAACCTGTGGGAGATGCACTTACATAGCCAAACTGGAAGCAAAACTCTCTCCACCCAAGATTGTGCTAGACAGTCAAGAGGAAAAGGTTAACACCTGCACTACACCTCAAGCAACACATAGCCCTTCTAAACCCACATCACCAATACCCACACATAACATTAAATCCACATATGCAGAGGCCCTTAACTGTAACCTGCCCAAGCAACAAGGACCTCCGAAGCTGAAACGCAAGCAAACACCAATCACAACCAAAGTGTCACATAGCTCACAACACTGTGTGCCATCCAGCAACAGCCCCTAAGGCAAGACAACGTACCTAACACTTTAGTCATAGGTGTCTCTATAGTCAGGCACACTGATGTCCCACCCACCAGGCTGAACAAGGGGAACATTACAGTCAGCAGCCTGTCGGGTACCAGGATCTGTCACATAACACATCCACTCAAGTCACTCCACAATAAGTACAAATATGACTCTGTCATTGTCCATGTTGGACTGAATTACTTGAGACGTGCCTCCCTGGACTACATGAAAAGAGACATGGAAGAGCTCTCTGATCATGTGGCCTAGGCAGATATGACCCTGGCCCTGAGTAGCATCCTGCCTTTGCCTAGAATTATACCACAATATAAGGACAAAATGATTGACTTCAACAGTTGGCTAAGCTTCTGGTGTCATTCAAAGGGGATTCCGTATCTGTCTGCCTGGGACTACATGATAGACAGACCACAATGCATTGCCAGAGCTGGTCTGCACTTGTTGCCCCTGGGTTTCAGGTTACTGGCTAAGGCTCTTGCCACCCCTATAGTGCCATTTTTAGGCAAAGTTCAAAGGACAAAACCAGCACTGTAACAGGTACATGCATGCAAATTCTGAAGGTAATGCTACTCCATGCTAGAAGTCTAAACCTCAAAATGCACTCTCTCAAGGCACTCCTAAAAATGGAGAACATCGATATCTGTGCAGTAACTGAGACCTGGTTCAAGGCTCCAGAAAGCACCCCTGCAATACCAGGCTACAACTCTTACCACACTTTTCAGCCAACAAACCAGGACCGAAACACTAAAGGTGGACGAGTGTCCATATTCGCCAAGGATATTTACACCACCAGGCTAGTTGCCCAACACAATGCATCTGAAATTCTCCAGGTGTAACTAACACTAGGTAAGACTGCAATCCAAACTGTAGCTTGCTACAGATCCCCACCATGCCCCAAGATTCTCATTACACCTTTCTAAATATACTGGAAAATATTAAGATACAATCAACACTCTAATACTGGGTGATTTCAACTACCCTGCCATTAATTGAGAAAACTACTTGTGTACCAACAACTTTGCCCAATGGTTCTTGGAATTCATAAATTCCAATGCCCTGGATCAACTAATCCATAGTCCTACCAGGGGCTCCAATATCCTAGACCTAGTCATTACCAACATGGGAAATCGATGCTCCACACCTATGGTCACCCTCTCGTTGGTCAGGTCTGACCATAAGCTAATCACCCTTAACATCCACATCCCACCTCCACCCCTCCAGTAAGGAAACCTCCATAAAAAAACTTCTCCAATGCCAACTTCATGCTACTGAGGTCAGAAGTGACAAACTCCATGACACCCATTCAGATGAGAACTGAAAGTTCAACTGCTGAATCCTACACTGAGGCACTGTATGAGCACATCCACTCATGCATGAATCGTGCTATCTGAAATAGAACCAAGATGCTCTCCTCCAAAAAAAGGAAACCAATCTGGTGATCCCCTGCCATAAACAAACTTTACAACAAAAGGAAGAAACTGTTGCAGAAAAGAGGAAAATCCCAGGATGCAAAAAACTCCCTTACCAGCCTCAGTAAGAAGCTGAGATCCCTCATAAAATCCTTCAAAGCTAGTTATGAAAATAAAATTGCCAAAGATTGCAAAGACAACCACAAGGCATTCTATAACTATGTCAAGAATCTAAATAGCAATGCTCTGATCTGATCTGAGATACAACAGAATGGCACGAAATATACTGATCCCAAGGATATTGCCAATATCCTGGCAGATCAATTCAGTGCCAACTTCACCCCCCCCTCTCTCCCCCTACACGGCCCATCTTAATACTGGAAGATTGCCAAATTCCAGTAATAATGGCCACACAAGTAAAAAACACACTCTACAAAGCTACGAATACAGCATCTATGGGACCAGATGACATCCCAGGCTGTGTACTACATGATCTACCAAATGAACTGGCACCTCACCTAAGTGTCATGTTTAATCATAGCCTCACCTCAGGCTTCATGCCCACTGAGTGGTGCACAACTACAGTTATCCCACTCCACAAGGGAGGATCCACCTTGGATCCCGGAAACCACCACTCCATCAGTCTGATGAGCCTGATCTGCAAGGCCATGGAACATATTATCATTGAACTTATAAAGAAAGACAATAGTAACCTTCAAACACTGGACCCCACCCAGTTTGGGTTCATGAAGGGTCAATCTTGTTTCCTGAACCTGATTGACTTCTTCGAATCAGTCTCTAGAGATGTGGATGAGGGTAAGGCAGTCCACAGAGCCTATCTGGACCTCGCCAAGGCATTTGACACTATCCCCTACTCTGAAATCATAGCTAGACTTACTAAGCTGGGCATTAATCCCTTCATCACTTGATAGGTTGCCAACTGGCTTACTGACAGAACCCACACTGTAAAAGTAGCCAACTCCAAATCCATCTCAAGACAAGTGACAAGTGGCGTACCTCAGGGTTCAGTCCTGGGACCACTCTTGTTTGGCATCTACTTATCTGAAGTACAGCCCAACACTAAGGGACTCTGGCTAATAAACTTTGCAGAAGACTGCAAACTGGGAGCCATTACTGAATCCCCAAATGATGTGGATACTCTAGAAGAGGGCCTTAGAGAAACAGATGCTTGGTGATGGGCTCAAGCTCAATGCCAAGAAATGTATAGTTAACCCCTTTGGGAAAAAACATGTACCCATGAATTACCACATAGGTGTTAGTACACTAAACACCAAAAGTGTGATAAGAGACTTAGGGACACAGGTGGACAGTGGTCTCACCTTCAGTTACCACATCGCCACAACTGTCAGGAACTCCTTCTATGTGGCACACCTCATCACTAAGGGCTTTTCATCCAGAAAAAAGGAGGTCATTGTCCCACTGTACTCATCCTTCATTAGACCTATTATAGAATACAATGCCCCATTTGGTATGTACCTCTCAAGACATCTGCAACAACTGGAAATGCCACAGAAATACCTCACTAAAAAAATCACAGGCCTAAAGCAGATGCCCTACACTGACCAGCTTAAAAAACTTCAGCTATACTCTGTCGCATATCGTCTACTCAGAGGTGATCTCTGCTTAACATACAAGGCCATGTCAAACCCAAAGCTGTTGGACATGCTACACTTAAAGAAAATCCCTCAGAGCCACATGGTCCAGGGATCTAAACCTTGTCATTACAATAAACAAAACATGCTGGAGGGATAGGTTACTGACCAAGAGACTCCCCAGATTCTGGAATAAACTGCCCATACATATCAAACAGAACGCCTCTTTGGCCCTATTCAAAAAGAACCTTGACGATTGGATGGGAGAAAGGAAATTCACCCTGGGGATCACATTAGTCACCATGCTAGACAGGGTCCAGGGAAGTAAATAGTGTGGGAAGAAATAGCTATGGAATTGTTATGGCTAGGCTTGTATAGGCCCTAGGGCTGATAGCCTAGTACCAACCTATGAACCTACAGACAGTATTCATAAAGATACATGTGGTGCACAAGCAACACCTCACTCCACCTCAGAGCCACCATCCCCAATATTTAGCTTGCTGGTGCAGTGTACACCTTTAGGTTTGCTGTTCATTAGCTGGAACTAGGCCAGAAGACATGGTGTTTGGAATTTGGAACACTGCAAAATAACACTCATAAGTGACCCATAGTTGTCAAGCATCTGTAATAAGGCTGAGGATGGGGAGGGGTGTTGGCTTGAAACAGAACAGTGAATGGAAGCATAATTGCAAAGCTTGCTAAGAATGGCTGTACCTGAACACAGTGAAGGTTATGAATTGTGCCAGACATAACCCTGACTTCACAGCATTAGTGAAGCCACTGTGTAACCTCCAAGGGCTATGCATATGAGCTGACCTTGCAATCTGGCAGAGTTGGGGGACATTTGTAGGCCAGAGTGACCAAATAATCGCAAGTGAAGATGGGCCATGCTAGTACACCCCTTCCAGGAATAATGACTGCTGTAGTTCACTTAATAGGTGCTTCAACAAACCATTGTGTTAAAGGTGTGCACACTTATGTAGACCACATATTGTATGCATCTCATTCAGCATCTGCATGACTAACACATTTGTTTGATACTGCATTGGACTGCACAGGTCATATGTCACATATCAGGTGTGTGTGTAATGTTAACAAATGCAATATTGTGGCCCCATTGCATATCATAGAAGAGGCTGGCATGTCAACAAGGGTGTGTACGCTCCTCATATCCACATTAAGCTTTCAAGGTTGTCAGTGTAACTGGATTTTATTGTACATACTTGCACTGCTGATTATCAGATCTGCAAATCAAAGAACAGGCATTAATTACTGACATCAGTCCTCATATCATCCCAGGTATGTGTCAGACAAACACATAGGGGCTGTGAGCAACAGAGCAAACATAACTGCCACACATATACACATTCAGCAATGATGTGAACACTTGTGAGGTATGGTGCACAGTACACGCCAGTGTGCTGTACACGTACACAGCAATACTGTGTACATGGGTGCAATGTGTTCCAGGGGAAGGGGCATCACCTACTAACACATCTCTTGCATCACAGAGATGCATAATGTTGGTAACAAGGATTGCGTATGGCTGCAGTGCATGCTATTGAGTGCCATATGTCATGCATGTTGACTGTTGGGTAATGAGAGGTCTGTGTAATATCTTTGTGCCACTTCACCTGTAAGTACGTGTGTGTGTGTGTGTGTGTGTGTGTGTGTGTGTGTGTGTGTGTGTGTGTGTGTGTGTGTGTGTGTCTGTGTGTGTAGGTCTTAATTTACACTTCTTGTCTGCTCCTCACAGGTGGTGAGGTGGGTCAGGGTCCCTCCTGCAGGCAAACTGATGTTAGTGTCCATGCAGACTCTGACAATGATTTTAGGAATAGTGAGGCACAGGCAGGGTTGTCAGGGGCTGAGTCTGGGCCATTGGTTGACATCACACTTTTATACATCCTATCCCTGCACACAGTCACAATGCCCATACATACCCCATCACCAGTGGCCATAGATGAGGGACAGTTGGTGGATGGTGGCATGGGACAGGAAAGTGTGGTTACTATGGCAAGTATGTCTGTACACAGCAGCCATAGCCGGAAGACCAGCGAGGTACCAAATGGGCAGATATACAGGGGTGCTCATAGGAGGGCTGCTGGCTATCATGCCTCTGGAAGAAGTGCCACAACAGGTGTCACCAGATGCATCTTTTGGGCCATTATGGAGGCACAGGCAAGTATGGAACATTACACCAGAGATAGTCTGAGAATCCAAAGGGCTACTCTTCCTGTGTATGTGACAACATCCTTGATCTTGCAGGTGCCCACCGTTATTTTGCAGAGGTCATGGATAGATGGTTGGATGAGATGGAGGGAATCCTTGACCGTGTGGTGTCTGTTGTAGAGCATGTGGTGGGATTAGGGTATCAGCCGCATGGACGTAGGTCAGCAACACCAAGAGGTGGAGGTCTACGTGGATGTGCAACAACTCACAGCCGCTCCCGTAGTGGCAGTACCTGCACCAGCACTGCAGGGGGGGGTGCTGTCCACACCACAATGCAGTAGGCCATGTGCACATGGTCTTGGCCAGTCCCAACAGGGACATGGTCCAGCAGACAAGTGTCATCATCAGGTGAGAGTACCATATCTGGGCTTCTACCTGGTAGTGCCTGTGGAACCCCTGGCAGGCACAGGTACCATGTCCATGGCCAGACACGGTGAACTGTGCACCCTGCCATGTACAGTCTGCAACTGTCCAACAAATTCCTGTATAAGGCAGCCACATGGCTGAAATGTGTATATACATACACACACATCACCGACACAGTTGGGATGCCTCCATTCCTAAACACACCATGTCTACACAGCCCGTTTAATAAAGAACCCCCTAACCCACACACATGATGTCAACCAAACGGCTCAGCTCAGGCCTCTGGCAAATCCACAACACACCCTGTGCATATGATGATACCTGTGCCACATCCCTGCAATACATATCATCGATGCAGGGACATGCTAATATGGTTCTGATGCACAGGGTAAATGTACTAAGGTTTAGCAATGTAATGCTGTTTTAACATGTTTTCAGCTGGAATGATTAATGCTTACACATCAGGCTGTGTAGCTATCCAGCCATGATGCTTTATAGCTGTTATTAACACTGACTGATTGTGGTCTCCATAATGTATTCTGTTTGTGTTCTAGGTGTCTATATGTCAGCAGGATGTTGGTCTGCTGTCCTTTCCTACAAGGGGTGTGGCACTGTGGTGACATATTGACTGTGTCATATTCTGGGTACAGCTGAACACAAGTAACAGGTCTGTATAAAAGTTACTGCATGTGCCACATGGCTGATAGGTCTGAGGGGTGTATACAGGTGAGCGCATGGTGGCTGATGTAAGCAGCTCTTCTACAGAGGACAATGGTAAGTGTACTGGATGGCACACACCAAATGTTTGTGAATAACACACACACAGAGGTTTTGATGTCCACGCAAAACACAGAAAATACTGTTCAAATGGATGTACTTCATTTTGCAGTGAACTCATTTTGGCCTGTGTCATTCCACCAAGACCAAATTGCCAAAAATCACATCAGTAAATAATCAGTCTGCCACTTTAATGTCATTGACAATGGTACTGACAGGGTGTATGACCTCATGCTCAATATAATGCAATCCTGCAGTTGGTAAACATAGGTGAGCTGGTGTGGGTGGCACAGCACCCCACTTTGGAGGGTGTGGGGTGGCATAGAACCACACATAGTGTAATTAACAACTACTACTTAACCTGTTAACATAAACTGTACAGTATAACAGCACACTAAGTTGTGGGGATAAACACAACAGTAACCCCAATTTGGGTGGCTGTGCCCACAACAACCACACCCATGTATATATACCAACTCCAGTATTGCTGTACAACTGTACAGTGGGAAAGAAGGCATTTACACATCCACTACTGGTTTTGATGGAATGTATTTCCACAAGATGTTTGCTTTGAAGTGTTACCTTTTGCCAATTAGTTCCTGGACAAATGATCTCCTGGGACATATGCTTTCTGCAAAATGAAGTAGATCCCTTCACATACACACACACTTACATGGTAACACTGAGAGTAGAACCCCTACCTAGGTACTTATTGCTACTAATGTGTTTGGCCTTAATTGCACACACCACAGAGCTTTTAGGGTGAGGTGTGTCCCGAGTTTCCTGTTAAGTAACGAACATCACCAGGCCTTGTACAGTATGGTAATCGGGGATGTACTGGGTGTTAATGAACAATACATAGTATGACATACTGTCATATATATATATTGACAAACACATACAGTCATAGACACATTTGACAAACCTGGGTTTAGCAGTGGTAACTACCTTGTCAGTGAGTCCATTCTGTTACAGAATTTTTGCACACAGCACATCCATCATTGGGCTGGATAGTGTAATCAGTTACCTGTATGGATGATGATGACAGCAGTCCTCATACAGTTGACCTTGGGACATGTACTGGGGTACCATGGTGTAAAGAAGGTATACCCAGCACCCACACCCCACATTGGATATTGTACTCACTGAAACCCATGATAATGCTCTGACATAACCACAATTGCACATTGACCAGGACTGCATACAAACCCTTGTCTATCTAATCAGTGCTACTACAGGGATATGCATTTATTGCACATGCCACAGGAATAGTAGGGTGAGGGTTTGTCATGGCTCTCCTAATGTCAGCAACATCACCATCCTTTATAATGTATGGCAATGTTTATTGTATTTGGAGAACGTGGCCTCAGAATGCTTTCTCCTACAAATAGGCACACTCGCACACAACTGCACACACATACGCACACTTGCCATGACTCAGAGAGTAACCCATGCCTATCTACCTATTTTTAGAACAGTGTTATGCTGGTACTGCAACCTCCAGGTAGCCCATAGGGTGGAGAGTGCAACAAGGTGCATGTAATATCAATTAAAGCAGCAGCCATTTCTAACTATAACAATAGGGGGTGTAGTGGGTGAGAAGGCCCTCAGGGTATTTTCAACTGCAAGTTTACAAACACACAGACACTGTTATTCTCAATAATGCACACTGACACATTTGTCAGTACTAAGGTCCACAGGTGCAGGTTTTCCTAGGTGTGTATCAGGCTAATGTCCATGGAGAGATGAGAAGAGTATGGCATGCGGGTACACTGGTATCATGCCACCTGACATTTGTCAGCAGGCCATCTATCAACCAATGCCACTTGAGTAATCCCCAGGGTGACAGTTAAATTCAACATCCAATTATCTGGTTTCCTCTTGCAGAGGGCCAGTGAGGTGCTGCAATTGGCATGTATGCAACATATATTACATAAAATGGCCAGTGTCTGGCTTAGAGACCTGTACCCAAGCATCTTCTGTTGACTGTGGCAGTCTGGTTGAGGTGTCCATGGCAGGTGCGTACAGGGTGGGGTTTCCTAGCTGTGACATTCATAACACAGCTGGGCAGACATGTCAGTGTCAGTCAATCAGAGATTGCCTGTAAGCAGCCAAGATGGATACCTGACATCTGCACATCTGTACAGAGGACAGACAGAAATTAGCTAGCTGACAGGTTATGCATTAGGATGAATGTTTTGACAGAGGGACGTCTGACACTGATAGGTATGCCATTACTACACGATAGCAGCCCTCAATGACATGTCCTAAACACATGGTAGTCTACAGTTAATGTCAACATATCAGATCAATATCTAATAGGAGATACTCAACATAATGCTCACACACCAAGAACACAATAGTCAGTACTCAGAGTCCAGCTTTGCATGCAGGGGTGTATGGTTCCAGTACTAAATTCTGCAATCTACTCTTACTTGGAAAAGCACTGTTAAAAGTAGTAATGTAATGATACAATACATATCAGTGTGACTGGTAATAACCTGGGATACTACCCATGCATGAAACACATACAAAGAAAAAAGATTGTGGTACTAGCCGTGTATACTCAGGTATCCCATACAGAATACTCGCACCCCTTGCTACTGTAATGACAGCACACAGAAGCATGTTATGTACATGGAATTAAATACACTTATTAAAGATGTCAGTGGTTAGAAGCAGCAACTAGTAATTTGTCGGCCATTTTGGGTCATTTCCTGTTTTTTCCAGCCCCCTGCTATAAAGCACGCTTTGGCAGGCTTTTCTGGCATTAGAGAACTAGGCATAGCTCCTTGTGGTCCCCTGCAGAGTTCCTAAGCCAGCAGAGAGCAGAAAAAGCAACTTTCTTGATCATAAGTATTTTTTAAACTTTTTAGTTTGCATTTTTTGATCTTTTGAGCTTTTCGACTACTGCCTATATTACTGTTTTATTACCTTATTTTCCTGTTTTTGTGAGCTTATATTGTTGATTACACTTGTGGGCTAAAGTATTGCTTAAAAGTAACAAACAGGCTAATACACTCAAGTGTACCAGCCTTTGATAGCAATTTAGTCGAAAACAAAGCATTTACTGCATTTTTTTCTGTCTGTCTGCAAAAAAAAAAAAAAAAAAAAAAAAAATATTTCTCCTTTCCTAAACTTTCCTAGCTAGTTGTTCCAGTGATCAGATTTTGCTGATCCCTGGGCTTTGTATTTGGTTTCTGTGTTCCTCCATTTTCTTGTGTGGCCAGAGGTAGTTTCTTTACTCACCAGTGGGAGTGGGGAGTACTGAGCTGCTTGTTTGTCCTCAGAGGAGTGGTTAGAAGCAGCAACTAGTAATTTGTCAGCCATTTTGGGTCATTTCCTGTTTTTTCCAGCCCCTGCTATAAAGCACACTTTGGCAGGCTTTTCTGGCATTAGAGAACTAGGCATAGCTCCTCGTGGTCCCCTGCAGAGTTCCTAAGCCAGCAGAGAGGAGAAAAAGCAACTTTCTTGATCATAAGTATTTTTTAAACTTTTTAGTTTGCATTTTTGATCTTTTGAGCTTTTCGACTACTGTTTGTGCCTATATTACTGTTTTATTACCTTATTTTCCTGTTTTTGTGAGCTTATATTGTTGATTGCAATTGTGGGCTAAAGTATTGCTTAAAAGTAACAAACAGGCTAATACACTCAAGTGTACCAGCCTTTGATAGCAATTTAGTCGAAAACAAAGCATTTACTGCATTTTTTTCTGTCTGTTTGCAAAAAAAAAAAAAAAATATTTCTCCTTTCCTAAACTTTCCTAGCTAGTTGTTCCAGTGATCAGATTTTGCTGATCCCTGGGCTTTGTATTTGGTTTCTGTGTTCCTCCATTTTCTTGTGTGGCCAGAGGTAGTTTCTTTACTCACCAGTGGGAGTGGGGAGTACTGAGCTGCTTGTTTGTCCTCAGAGGAGTGGTTAGAAGCAGCAACTAGTAATTTGTCAGCCATTTTGGGTCATTTCCTGTTTTTTCCAGCCCCCTGCTATAAAGCACGCGTTAGCGCGCTTTAGCACGATTTAGCGCGGAGCTGCTACCGTTGCACACTAGGGCAGCGCCGGTTAATCAGATTTAAACTATTAGGGCTACCTAAAGTCCACTCTTCAAATTTACCTTAAAACTACCTTCCTCAAAGTATACTACTGTTCTATTTAGTGTATCCTACAACTATAAATTATCTCTACTTGACTCCCAAGTAGACTATTCTCTATCTGTATAGCGAAGCACTTGCTCCTACAGTACTTATCACCTCGATACAGCACTCTTGTTATAGAAAGTACCCCAAAAAAGCAAACCCCATTTCTCGGTCACCCACATTCCCCAGAACCTTTTCTTAAGTTTTTCTGTCTATTCCTTCTAGCATGTCGAGGGATCAATTGCTAATGTCCTCTCCTGCTCAGCTGGTGAACCTGGGAATATTGAGGCAATGTTACAATTGCCTCATGTACACAGACAACCCTCTCCTCCTCCCACAAAACACAAATACATGCGAGAGATGCAACTATACGCCAAACTGGAGGCTGAGCTCTCTCAACATAGGACTGGCATGACCAGACAGGAGGAGAAGGTAACCACACACACTATAGACCCAGTCTCACATAATACCATCACAACCTCAAATCATACACATAAACACACAAAGACATACTCGGAGGCTCTGATCAAAAATCTACCAAAACAGCAGAGACCACCAAAGCAGACACCCAAACAACTACCACCTCAGAACACAACACCTGCAACACATAGACCACACAGTCAGAGTGTCAAGCAGTCACAGCCCTTAAGGCCAAACACAATGCCAGACACACTAGTCATTGGTGACTCCATAGTCAGACACACTGACGTCCCGCTCACCAGACTGAGTAAGGAGAAGGTCACAGTAAGCTGCCTGTCGGGTGCTAGAATCTGCCACATAACACATGCACTCAGGTCTCTCAACAGCAGGTACAAGTACGACTCAATCATTGTCCACGCTGGTGTTAACGACCTGAGACGTACCTCCTTGGACTACATGAAAAGAGACATAGAGGAGCTCTCTGATTATGTAGCCCAAGCAGGTATGACCCTGACCTTGAGCAGTATCCTACCTTCACCAAGAATGATGCCACAATACAGAGATAAGATGATCAGCTTTAACAATTGGCTTAAACCCTGGTGTCATTCAAAGGGGATCCAATGTCTGTCTGCCTAGGATGACATGCTGGACAAGCCACGCTGCTTCGCAAGGGACGGCTTGCACTTGTCACCCCTGGGATTCCGGATTTTGGCAAAGGCTCTTGCCACCCCCATAGTGACTTTTTTAGGCAAGGCTCAAATTCTAAACCTACCACCCTAGAACAAAACAAAGAAAAAAAACTAAGGGTAATGCTACTCAATGCCAGAAGTCTCAACCTCAAGATGCACACACTCGAGGCCCTTCTCAGTATGGAGAACATCGATGTCTGTGCTGTGACAGAAACCTGGTTCAAGGCTCCTGAGAGCACCCCAGCACTATCAGGTTTTACCTCATATCATGCGTTCCGGCCCCAAAACCCGGACAATACCAAGAAAGGAGGAGGGGTATCCATATTCATCAAGGACACCCACACCTCAAGATTGGTGGCATCGCACGATGCATCGGAAACCATCCAGGTGCAATTAACCATAGGCAAGATTGCTCTGCAATTTGTAGCATGTTACAGGCCACCCTCGCAAACTCAGGAACCTCATATGGCCTTCCTGAAAACACTGGAGGGATAAATGTATCTCCAAACACCATCATACTAGGTGACTTCAACTACCCTAATATAGACTGGGAACACTACTCAAGCCCAAACACTCTAGCCCAAAAGTTCCTGGAATTCATAAACTCAAATGCCATGGAACAACTAGTCACCATCCCCACAAGAGGAGAAAACATACTTGATCTCATCATCACGAACATGGGAGCACAATGTTCAATGCGAAGTATACCCTCACTGGTGAGATCTGATCACAAACTAATCTCGCTGGAGGTCCTCATCCTGCCCCACCGAAATGAAAAAGACCACAGTAAAGAACTTCTCGAAAGCTGACTTCACACTTCTAAAGACTAGTGTGGTCTCCTTTAAGGCCCCTGAGCGGCGGTTAACATTACTCAAACCGCTGAATCACTTACAAATGCCTTCTACCAGCACCTGCAGGGCTGCATGGATCAGGCAATCCCAAGCAAAACAAAGACTCTTTGTACCAAAGGCAAGCCTCCAGTCTGGTGGACCCCAGCCATAAACAAACTCTACAACAAAAGGAGAAAGCTACTACAAGATAGAGCAAAATCCTTAAAAGGTAAGACACCGCTGATCACTATAAGTAAAAAGCTAAGAGCTCTCATAAAATCATCCAAAGCTAATTTTGAGAAAAAAATAGCTAAGGACTCTAAAGACAACCATAAGGCATTCTTTAGCTATGTCAGAAACCTAGGAGGAAACTCCCAGATATGCTCAGAATTACTTCAAGATGATGTGAAGATTACTCATCCTACAGACATTGCCAACATACTGGCTGACAGGTTCAGTGCAAACTCCCCCCCCTCCCCCCCTAAAGGAGAGATATCTATACCAAATGATTGTAGCCCCCCAAACATCTCTAACGCCCAGGTGAGAACTGCTCTCTCCAAGGCAAAGAACACAGCATCCATGGGACCTGATGGTGTCCCCAGCTGTGTGCTCCATGAACTCAACGAGGAATTAAACCCACAGTTAGGACAGCTGTTTAATCTTAGTCTCACCTCCGGATACGCACGTGCCAGGAGTGGCACACAGCGACTGTGGTCCCACTCCACAAAGGCGGTGCCTCCACCGACCCTGGAAATTACCGTCCCATTAGCTTGACAAGCCTTATCTGCAAAGCCATGGAGAGGATCATAATGGATCTCATAAATAAAGACATAGGGAACTTGCAGACTTTGGATCCAACCCAGTTTGGCTTTGTCAAAGGCAGATCATGCCTTTTAAACTTGGTTGACTTTTTGAAACAGTCACCAAGGCCATTGACGAGGAAAGGCAGTCCATACAGCCTACCTAGACCTGGCGAAGGCTTTTGATACAATACCTCACTCGGGTATCATTGAAAAACTCATCAACTTAAATGTAAACCCATACATTACAAGATGGGTTGCAAACTGGCTGAGTGACAGAACCCACAGGGTCAGAGTTGCTGGCGCCATGTCAGACTCAAAGCCTGTCACAAGTGGTGTCCCACAGGGCTCAGTCCTGGGCCCACTCTTGTTTGGCATCTACTTTTCTGAAGTACAAGCAAACACAGGAGGGTTATGGCTGACAAAGTTTGCAGATGACTGCAAACTGGGCCGTAGTTGAAAACACATCCAACACAGATATCCTTCAGAAGGGTCTCACAGAAATGGATAACTGGTGCCAGAGCCATGGCCTAAAGTTAAATGCCAAGAAATGCATAGTCATACCCTTCGGGAAAAATAAGGTTACCCCTAGCTACCATATAGGTGGCAATCCCTGAACACAGAAGAAGTTATTAGGGACCTGGGAACCCAGGTTGACAGTAGCCTTTCATTCGACACTCATATTGCTAAATTAGTTAGGAAGACCTTCTACATTGCCCACCTTATCATGAAGGGATTCACATCTAGATCAAGGGAAGTCATAGTCTCCCTATACTCATCACTCATCAGACCAATGATCGAGTACAATGCCACATTCGGAATGTATCTGACCCGACACTTGCAGCAGCTGGAGAGGCCACAAAAGTTCCTCACCAAAAGGATAAAGGGTCTCAAAAATCTGTCTTATGCTGCCCGACTGAAAGAACTCCAGTTATATTCAGTTGCTTACCGCTTGCTCAGAGGTGACCTATGCCTGACATACAAGGCCATGCCAAACCCAGATTTGATGAACATGCTTCATCTCAAAAAATCTAGATCCCTCAGAGCCACAAGGGCGGGAGACTTAAACCTCGACACGGTTATTAATAAGACGTGCTGGAGGGATAGATTCATCACCCAAAGACTCCCTATGCTGTGGAACAAAATCCTGGTTTATGTGAGGCAGACCACCTCGCTGGCCTTGTTCAAGAGGAATCTTGACCAATGGATGGGAGATCGCAGATACACCCCAGGGGTTACCTCAGTGTCACTGCTCGACAGAGGCACAGCAAAATAAGGGGCATAGTTTCTCCAAACTAAAGGGGTGGCGTAAGCCACAAAACTATGGGCTAGGCTTATAAATGCCCTCGGGCAGATAGCCTAGTATGAACCTATGAACCTATGAACCTATTACCCTGCTATTTTATCAGACTAGAATGTGATCACTGGTTACCAGGGTTTACCTATGCTTAGCAGGTGAAAGCATTGCTTAAATGTAAATGCTAAGCAAATTTGTGCACTGGTAAGTGAAGCCTACACGGTGTAAGCACCTTTTCATTTAACCATATGTTAGTATCACTTAGCTTCACAATAACCCATGCAAACCTGCTTAAAGCTGCTCAAAACTGCCTTAACCACTCAGTATCCAACAGTTCTTGTTCTGCCTAGCAACAAAATAAACAGCCCTTGTAGATCTTGAACTCAGGACCCTGTAGACTAAGCCACCTAAGCTGTACAAATGCCTGCTGCTTGTTCAAATATATAATTCAGTACACGTACTGAATAGTAGTGAACAACTGATTTGACTACTACATTTGTTTACTACTTGTTAGTGAAAATAGTGTTGAATCAGTCATGTTTTTATATCTAAATATGCACATATCAGATAAATATGGTGGAATACATGAGAGTATATACAACAAGGTATATACAACACTCATGTTTACACATAAGGATATGGATATATATATATATATATGTGTGTGTGTGCGTGTGTATATATATATATATATATATATATATATATATATATATATATATATATATATATATATATATGTAGATATATGTATACATGTACACACACACACACACACACACACACACACACATATATATATACATACACGTTTATATAACATATGCCCATAACATGTAGTGGAGTCATACCTCAGCACCATAACTCACAACCTCTTAGTGCAAAGGAATGTAATGTAAGTATTGCAGTTATAAATCTAGAATGTTGCTACAGTAACAGGGGTTGTGTCAACAGACGTTGTATAGGAAGACTTCTAAAACCGACATGTAAGCCATCCGTTACTGACAGACATCATAAAATCATCATAGTGAAGTACCACACAAATCACAGTAATGATCCTGTTGAATACAGCAGAAATATGACCAATAAACGTGGACAGTCTGAAACAATCTGGTCAGTCAAGAGGTATACATAGAACTCCTTAGTGCAAGACGTGTGAACCAAGCCTGACAAAGGGGATGTTTACAACCATGAAAACTGGGATGTATCACAAATACTGGAATTGATAAGCTCACACAGTTGATGAATTCACACAATCATGTCTGTCCTAACACATATTAACTGGAGGAGCAGAGGTCTCAAGCCCACATACTTCCCATTAGTTAATGACATACATTTTCACAGCATTCCACTGCTTTTTCCAAAATACACAACACATATGATGGCCAGGCAACAGTACATCTGACAAACATCTGGACATAACATCACACTAGGTAAACACACTGAGCTGCTAAGTATGTCAGCAAGTACTGTGTAAACTAAAGGCAGACTGCCACAACACTAACCCAAGTTTCCTATGGCAGAATAGATATGTAATTGCAAATATAGCAGGCACTACAGGTATGTAACAGCACAGAATAGCATACACCATTGTGAAAGTGCATACCCACAACCAATCTCAAAAGAGTCACAGTCACATTATGGTAAGCCTAATTAATAATACAGTATATGGACTGTGTGAAAAAAAAACATCCTCAAATTTGCCACTCACACTCTAACCCTACATGTACTGGCCCAATTCACAGTGTAGTCTAATGCCTGACTGTGGTATTGGACATGTCTCCGTCTGGCCCTAAAAACATATACACTGATAGGGTATCAGAAACTGGAACAGCATGCAATATCAGATAGAACAGGGCCAAGAACTTTGACATCTACCCCAGTTTGTACACAGGCCACTTAACATATTCACAACACACTGCTACACAATACTGACACTCTGTCAACAATCACCATAAGTACACAGACCTCCCTACTGTACAGGCTACAACAGAATGTCCAGATTTTGTCCTCAAATATAAGGCTTCCTATACATAGCATGTCTGGCAGCTTATATATCACTGGCATGTTATCAGGAATGATCTCAGTAAATAATGATAAACTGTACATATGCACCTCTTACTGCATGACATATGGACAAAGGGTGACAGACTTGGGGGACAGAGGCACAAACACAGGGGCAATATTGACATATTGCTGTGATAAACTGAGAACATTGCTGGTGTAACATGATTTGTTGTGACATATATTTTCTGAGAGATATGAAGTCAGTAACACACATGGGTGTCACCATTTACTAACTGCAATCATCAGAGTATGCTACTGCATTTATAAAGACAGAAAATATGTGACTAGCACCACATCTAAGACTTCACATTCTGGCCAGTCTGCAGATAGCCCTACAGGTGAGAGTTTCCTCAACCACATAACACTGTCATGCCAGACTTGAAATCATGCAGAACAGCCATATCCATACAAACCTTGTTAAACCAACATTACTTCAAATGTAGAACAGCAATACTTATATTCTGGCCTCATGTCTAGGAACATCCCCCTCCTGTTTGTTGGCCTATCTCCAAAGTGTTTGTTGTAAGAGGTATTTCCAGCTACCCTCTGTGATACTGTTTATCAGACATCCACATTAAGTCCTGCTCACAGTGAAGGAAAAGGGCCAGCACCCACATGAAGTGCTTAGTTATAGGAGTGTTTTTCCATGCAATTGGCTATCGGAATGTTACCACAGCTGTTCCACATGCAATTAGCAAGTGGGGGACTCCAATTCATACACAGGCCATCAGCTGATCATGAGCATTACCTACAAAAGTCAAGCTGCTGCCTATGCAAAACAGATGTATTTTTCCACATCTACCAGAAAGGGGGAGAGAGAGAGAGAGAGAGAGAGAGACAGACAGAGAGACAGAGAGAAAGTAAGAAAGGAAGAAAGAAAGAGCCAAGCGTGTTTGTGTATGATCCGTGTGTGGGGAGTGGTATCTGGGTATTATAACGGTTGCCTATATTGTTTACAAGTCCATACTGTCACATAGTAATTGCACATGGCCGTAGACATTTATGGCTGTGGATTGTCTACAACAACCGCTACAGTGTTTGACAACTGTTGGCCTTGTAATGTGGACATTGGGACATATAGGTCCTCAATATAATAATGTAGCAAAACCCACACTGCAATGGATCCTGTCATTACACAATCACCCCAACACAGGATACTGATGACACACAAACACTTACCAGTACTGAATTTCAAACCCCTACCTCACTATGTATTGCTATTACAGTGTTACGCAGTTATTGCATGCACCACAGAGCTTACATGTTGGAGAGCTGTCCAAAGGTATCTTTGAAGGTGAGTGACATCAGCAGCAGTGCTAAAGGTGAGGCAAGGGAAATGTAGTAAGTGTGAATGTCCCAGATCAGTTGTCAACAAAGACACACACACACACACACACACACACACACACACACACACACACACACACGCTCACTCACACAAACACACACATAATTACAATTGTCAGGACGAGGATTAGAACTCCCACTTAACTAGTTTGCTACACTACAGTGTTACGCAGTTATCACAAGTGCCACGGAGCTTATAGGGCTGAAACATGGCCAAATGGTTATTTCAAGGTGACTGACATCAGCAGGTGTGCTAAAGCAGGGCAATGTGAGGTTTAGTGAGTGTGAATAGCCACAAAATCATTCACCCCCCCCACACACACACACTTGCCAGAACTGAGATCCATAGGTTCATTGCTTCACAGGTGTGTAGTAGGTGAATGGGGCTGAAGGCTCTACAAGACTAGGCTAAGGGAATACCTTGGCATCAGGCCACATGACAATAGTCCCCAGTGTGGCTCAAGGGTGTAGTCCCTGAAGTGGTCCCCAGGGGTGGGTATTGTATTCACCATCCACTCATCTGGGTTTCTATTGTGGGTGGCCAGTGATGTGCACTGCTTCCCGTGTATGTCATCTATATTCCATAACATGGACAGTGTCTGGGTTGTGCACATGTTCCACATGCATGTTCTTTGACATGTGGAAGTGTACTTGAGGTCTCTGGGGTATGTTGGGTGGATAGAGTGTTATCTTCTGATGTAGCATTCCTGACTTCATTTGGTGAGACCTGGCTATGTAACTGAGGATGTGATAGCACCTACAGTGACAGTGTGATATGGGTATTCAGTGAAGTTAGTGGCGTCTCTCGATACAGGACATGTGTATAAGGCATGGTATTCTCTTTATGAGGTATGTTTGCAGTCTCTACAGTTGTTGTAGGCATCCAGTGGGGAACATGGAAAAAGGGCCACTGTATACATTTATTTGACTACTGAGGGGATGGAACAGGGTGCCTTGTCCTTTTACTTGCTGGATAACACACACTCAGTCAGGAGATGTAACACATTAAAGTACTTTCTGATGTCAGTGGCACTGTTGTGGTTAACAGGCATGTAGTCCACTGCTATCACACTGTGGTTAATATCCGGGAAGCAATATGCAGGGAACTACCAATATAGTGGTTGTTGCCTAGCGAAGTGTGTTTGTGTATGATACATGGGTGGAGAGTGTTCTCTGAGTAATAGAAAGGTTTCCTATATTGTTCACTAATCCATACTGTCAGATGTAGGGCTGTGGATTGTCTACACCAACCTCTGTGGTGTGTGACATGTGTTGGCCTTGTAATGTGGACATTGTGACATATATTAGGTCCTCATCATAATAATTTAGCAAAACCTGCCCCACAATGGATCCTGTTATTACACAATCACAGCAACCCCCACACAGGATACTGATGACAGACAAGCACACACTTGCCAGTACTGAGATTCAACCCCCTACCTAGTTATGTATTACTATTACAGTGTACCACATTTATCCAATGTACCATGGAGCTTAAAGAATGGATGTTATCCCAAGGTACTTCTAAGGTGACGAACATCACCAGCTCTTGTAAATTCTGGCATTGGGTGACGTAGTGGGTGAGAGATCCCAAAAATAATTTTACCCTACACACATATTCACATTTGCCAGGAGTGAGGTTCCAACCTCTATCTAGCAATCTTTTTGGACCCCTATGTTACACATTTACCACATGCACCACTGACCTTACATGGCTTAGGGTTGGCAACAGGTACTTCTAAGGTGATGATATCTGCAGGACTGCTAAAGTCAGGCACTGAGATATGTACTGGGTGTAAATGGGGCAAACTCTTTGAGGTACGGACATACATATGTACACACACAAACACTTGCCACAGATGAGATTCAAACTCATACCTACGTAGTTATTTCTACTACACTGTTCCACATTTATGGCACATACCACAAAGCTTACATGTTGAGGAGCTGGACCAAGATATTCCTGAAGGTGAGTAACATCAGCAGCAGTGCTAAAGGAGAGGTAAGGGGGGTAGTAAGTGTGAATGTTCATAAAATCAGGTATTATCAAAGACACACACACACACGCACACACACGCACACACACACACACACACACACACACACACACACACACACACACACACACACAGACACACTCTCTTATACAAACACACAGTTACTATTTGTGGGATTAGAACTCCTACCTAACTAGTATGCTACACTATAGTATTATACAGTTATCACAAGTGCCACAGAGCTTATATGTCAGAGAGCTGTTCAAAGGTATCTTTGAAGGTGACTAACATCAGCAGCAGTGCTAAAGGAGGGATAAGGGGAGAGTATTAAGTGTGAATGTCCATAAAATCAGGTACCATCAAAGACACACACACTCTCTCACACAAAAACATACAATTGCCATGTCTGGGATTAGAACTCCTACTTAACTAGCCTGCTACAATATAGTATTACACAGTTATCGCAAGCACCATGTAGCTTATATGTTGGAAAGCTGTCCAATGGTATCTTTGAAGGTGACTAACATCAGCAGCAGTGCTAAAGGAGGGGTAAGGGGAGAATAGTAAGTGTGAATGTCCATAAAGTCAGGTATAATCAACGACACACACACCCTCATACACAAACACACAGTTTCACAGTTGTCATGTTGGGGATTAGAACTCCTATCTAACTAGTATGCTACATGATAGTATTAGAAAGTTATTGCAAGTGCCATGGAGCTTATAAGACTGGCAATTGGCCAAAGGGTAATTTCAAGGAGACTGACATCACCAGCCATGCTAAAGTAGGGCAAGAGGAGGTGTAGTGAGTGTGAATGGCCTAAAAATTATTCATCTACACACACATGCACACACACACACACACACGCACACACACGCACACACACACACACACACACACACACACACACACACACACACACACACACACACACACACACACACAACACACACACACACACACACAGAGTTTTATAGTTGCCATGTCTAGGATTCAAACTCTTACTTATCTAGTTTTCTACACTACAGTATTACACACGTATTGCAATTGCAACATAGATTATAGGGCTGAGACTAGGCCAGATGGTTATTTCAAGGTGACTGACATCAGCAGGAGTGCTAACATAGGCAATGGGAAGTGCAGTGTGTGTGTGAATGGGCCATACATCATTCCTCTGGAAACACACACACACACACACACACACACACACACACACACACACACACACACACACAAACACACACACTCAGTCACACACAACTTTACATTTGACAGGACTGAGTATAGAAATGCTAGATGAATACTGATTTGTACTATTGTGTTACACAGTTATCACAAGCACCACAGACACTATAGGGCTGAGGGCTACCAAAAGGAATGTCTACAGTGACTGACACCAGCACATCATGTGATAATGGCCAATTGGATGTGTGGTGGGTGGGACAGGCCTCATAAAGGGAATCTCTCTCTCTCTCACTGTCTGTCTCTCTCTTCCCCACATCTCGGTGTGTGTATGTTTGAAATATTATAATGTGTTGGCCTTGGATATGTGTGAACATTCATATCCAAGGTGTGTGCAAAGCATGAATGGTGTACAATGTGGTGTGTGTGCACAGACATCTGTGACTGACAGATATGTATAGTCCACTCTGTTGTCAGACATGGGCTTCATTTATCTAGGTGTAGGAGCATGCCCAGTATGACCTTTTGTATTGAGTGTTTGAGTCCATTCCAGGTAGGGTTGTACTCCAGTCCAGGGTTTGGTGTTTTACACCTACAGCTAGTGACCTGTTTCTGCAGGATATCTGTAGATAGGTTGACAATATAGAGTCACAATGGGTGACAGATAGTGGGATACTGTAACTATTGCTGTCTGTGCTGCTTGTGTTACATGGTTGATATTAGCAGAGATATTCAGACATATGTACTGTTTTACACTGTGATGTATTATGTCAAATACTGACAGATATACTTATTTGCTCACAGTTATTTCTTGGGAAATATGAACTGGATGAAGCTGTGTCCAGTATTGTGGTCTGCAGCCTACATATTCTTGCACACTCATGCCATTCTGGAGGGGTAGCTGCAGACACTTGCTGATGGGTCTGTGTAAATGGTCCAGCACCTTGGTACTATGGTGGCTGAGGATCCCCTTCTTGTACATATATCGACTTAACAGAATGGCCATATTCTACTGTGGCCATACCTCTTAGCTGTACATATTCACACAGGTTATGCAGAGGCAGGTCTCATATATCTGGTCATTTCCCTTTCACATTGTGGTTTATCAGCAGGTTTGCAGCCACCCATTACTGGGCTTGCAGGCAGGGGTAGTATGGGCACACACCAGAGTTTCAGACTTCACACACTCCATTACGTCAATGCTTCTAAACTCCCCACTCTATTATTCTATCATCTTTTAAACATCATGCAAGCAATATCTGAGAAGTATCTCCACCATCCTAGCAGTATTTAGGGGTTGATCCACAGTTCATGCAGTAGGACATGGTGGGCATGCTACTGGGATTTGTCAACATAGCTTGCATTTGTGTTCTGTTGACTGTGTTATGCTGTTAGTTGGGACCCCATGAGATATCATACATTGGCAGTATGGGTGAGGCATAGGCTTTTGACAGAGGACTGTAGGCTGGTAGTGATGCAGGCCATCTATAGCAGCCCAGTGCATTTTGTCACTCCTTACATTCCCAGGCTGCCAGCCAGTGGATTCCCCTGGGGTGACAGGGTAAGTGTGTGAGGTGTTAATGGCAATAGTTCTTGTCCATATTAATCCATTGGTTTGGATGCCGGCAGGGTGCTGCTTACAGCTAGGGACACACCTGCATGGGACACCTCTTCAGCATGCTGCATTCTCTGGGTATTCCCATACAGAAGTGGGGTCATACTGTACTTATTCCCAACAGCAAGGATATGACCTGTGATAAACCTGTGGCTGATGGTGGGGTGAGCTGAGTGCATGTGTGATATGGAAGCTACTTGCAGCTGACTCACAGATATAAATGGGACATTCCCCTTATGCTGCCTTGTGTGGGGACATAGGCAGTCTCTCATTACTTCATAACTGTGCCTTTTGTGATCTGCCAGTGATAGGCCAGACTACATCAATATTCTATACTACACAGACACCTAATGTGCTGCTAACCTGTATGTACAGTTCCAAAGTTGTGTGCAGTTGACGGTTAAATTTTATGTACTCTGTCTAGGGTACTTCCGTCTTTATACTGTATGTATGTCTGGGCCCACATTCATGGCATGTCCATCTTTCAGACAGTGACAGATATTGAGATCTGGACAGTGAGTATGGACAACTTCTGACATGAGTATTGCTGAGAAGCATTGTGGTTGGCACTGCAGTTGTTGCAACATGGCCCTGTCATCCGCAGTATTGCCCATAGGCCACTGAGACACAACCCCCCATGCCTACATGCTGACCACTTCCAGACAATATTGAACACACAACAATCTAACACACAGACCCCTGCATATTGTACACATGCAAAAATCTATCCTGTAGATTGGGCCAGCTCGGGTAATATGTGCTCCACTGTTATTACACCTCACACTTACATGCTACTGCATTTCTACATAGGATTGTGGGGGGGGGGTACATTTGATGACTTTAAACATTTGCTATGACTGTACTGGTATTTCAGGTACTCTGTTGGCTTCCATTTCATTTTGTATTCTGACCTATCATGCAGACTGGAGGCAAATCAGTAGAATACAGATCTTAGGTTTTATTGACCTACATTTCAGTTTCAGACTTCTTAACCTTCAGAACTAACATACAACAGCCAGACCTGTTGTAGTCTGTCTGTGTAGGTCTGGAGGGGGGCTGTTAACCATTGCCTTCAATTGGAGGCCTTAGCCCAGCCTTTTGTTATGGTCATTTACACCTGTCCTGCTGGCTGAGGCTGGTGTTGGGTATGTGTGCCTCTCTGACATGCATGTGTGTGTCCTATGGATAAACATTTGGGCCACCACATGTACTGCAGTGAGATCTTTCACCTTGTCTATTTCTGAATAGAATGCTGGCACCAGTATTTGTTATGGATTTCATGCTGCCCATATAGGTGTCCACTATCTGCTGCCATCCGATTCAGCTACCTGATTCCCTTGCATGCTCATGTCCATACCATAGATACGGCTATTAGAACATACTACTCCATTCAGCAATTGATAGGAAGAGTGACTTACTTTGTAGCTGTGCTGGAAGGCTGACTATGTTGGATGCACATAGTACACTCGCCAAACATGGTAAATCACAGGTAATGTCATGTTTGGCATCCCTTTTACTGTATGTGTGAGTCAGAGAGAGGTCTCATTCCCTGGGTCCCTACTGTGTCAGTATATGTGCTTTGCGTTGCCTCTTTGCCAAGGCCTGGGCATACTGGGCAAGCCTCCTTCTGCCTACATGGGCAGGCTCAGGTAGTTCCTCCTCCAAGTCCCTCTGTGCCTGTGATGACCTTGGCAATGGTGGTGGGCTGTGTGGCCTTGCTCCATGCTATTCCTGCTGCAGCTGTTTCCGCAGGATCATATTGTGTAGCATGACACATACTATGAACATTTGTATACATGTAGCTGTAGATTACTGCAAGGCTCCATCAGATATGTCCAGGCAGTGGAACCGTGACTTGAGCATCCCAAACACACACTCTATTATGATTCTGGTGTGTGCGTGTGCCTCATTATGGAGTTCTTGTTCAGGTGTGTGTGTGTGTGCATTTCTGATGGGTGTCATGAGCCATGGCTCCAGTGAGTAGCCAGCATCCCCCACTAGGTGGCAGTATGGGATGTCCCCACTGGCAAATGACTGGTACAGCTGTGAGGAATGCCGGATGGGGAGTCGTGATAGCTTCCAGGGCTGCCGGCACGCACATTCAAGATAATGCCCTGGGCATCGCACATGACCTGACAGTTAATGGAGGGGAAGCCCTTGTGGTTTATGTAGACCCTACCCCACTCACTGGGTGGTGCTTTGATGTGGATGTGCGTGCAGTCTATAGTACCCACTACTTCAGGGTATTCTGCTATTTGGTGGAAGAGACGCATATTGCTGGTCAACGCCACACGGGTGTTGAGGAAATATATGTGCTCACCGACATGTGCTGACATGGCATCCACAAACTGGTAGAGTATCCTGGATGCTGATGCCTGTGAGATCCCCATGATATCCACAGTTGCCCTTTGGAAGGTACCTGTGGGTAGTATTCTTAAGCCTACACATACCTTGGTATCCACTGGGATGGGTTCCCCTCTGTTGATTCTGTGTGAGGCGTGGCTGGCACAGCTCAACAATTTGCTGTAGAATGTCCCTGTCCACCCTATAGCACTCCACTATCTCCAGTTCATGTAGCCCCTGGTAGGTTACTCTGGGTCTGTACACTCTTCTCCTCACTGTGAGTTGGTCATCAGCATTCACATCCTCACCACCCTCAGCCTCTTGCACATTTTGATATATGAGAGCAACAGCAGTCCCTAACATTTTGTTAGTTTTGTTAGGTAAAATTTCCCCATCTGTGTACACCGGTGGTGTAGAGTTTGTGGGAAAAAACAGACTGGAAGGTGTTTGCATAGTTTACGGAGTGTGCTAGGCTGTTCCATGTGTAATTGACTGATACATTTCACCTGCCAGTTATGTTAGTTCTCCTTGATTGCCTTGCTACTGCTGTTTACCCTTCCCATTGCCTTCCTGTTTAAGCGCCAAGGTGCGCCATGCACACCCAGTACTCACATGTGAACAGAACTTCTATTTCCTGTTTTTTTTTTTTGTTTGTTTAAAACCAGGTGCGCAGCACATACACCCATTTAGGCAATGTAAACACTGCTAGACAGCCTTAAACACACCTCCTTCCTTAGCTGCGCTTAGCTTAAGGGCAAACACAGGCCACAGAGCTCCAATAAGCATGCATGACACTCCCCCTTATGAGGTCATCTACCTCTTAGACTTACAAAATGGTGCACCTACACGGTTGGGTGTAAGCTAACACTGAGAGGAAATCTGTGATTCAGTATCAATCCCCTTATTTGCATAAAACAGGATGCTAATTCACAGTTGCCACACTCACACTGAGCCTTCCCCCTTAGCAAACACTATGCCCTGGTATTGTTGTCTTATGCATGCCATTGATTATTATGGCAAAATGCTGATTTGGGTTTAAAAGCTTATTTCCATGTTTTTTCTTATTTTCACACTGATCCCATTTCCGCACCTCTGCCCTATGCTTAAATGGCTGAGATCGGCCCAAAAAATAAACTTGGTATTTAGAAAATTGCAACTATTTTTCATGCCAATGGACAAATATTTGGCCACTAGCATTCCTACTACATTGAATATATGCTTTCTTTCAAGCTGTCATGCCTCCGTTTTGTAATTTGCAGAAATGTATTCGATGAGTAACTGAATACATTTCTGCAGGTTACACTATTCCAGCACAGATGCCTGCCTGCTTCT
>NC_056746.1:1486848024-1486868024 GCF_019279795.1 Protopterus annectens
ACAGCTAGGCTGATTCATGCTAAAATGCGCCAAGACACCGCCTTACACACGCAGACGCCAGCAAACCGTTGTAAACAGTTTGCAACACGCTCCCACATGTAGAACCTGCCTCACCGCGCAGCGCCAAGATGCACGTATATCAAGAAACTTAGAGTGTAGGGATAGCGTATGCCCTCAATTTCTTGACATTCCCAGTGTTCTGTTGGGACACCTCCCTCCCTGATGTCTGTCTGTCATCTCTTACCTTACATTGCCCTCCAATCTGGTACATTTCTTTCTATCCTTCCCCCATGATGTCACCTACCTCTTACTCTGTTCCTCCCCTTCTCTAACTCTTACACGACTCAGAAAGTGCTCATTACTTATGTGGCAGTGTGATTCAGTATTGTAAGCCTCATTTACATAGGATTGCCTAGTAATGCTTAGTTACATATCTTACACGGAGCTTCCCCTTGACAACCACTGAACGGAGGCCATATTGTTTTGCTCTGCAAGTCCCTCCATTGACATTTCATGTAATACATAAATCCCACAATTGTGGGCTTATAAGCTTCGGTTTTCAGTTTTAGGTAGCGCACCCGTTTGCGCGGGTGTGCTACAGTTAAACACATAAATCCCGTGAAAAAAAAAGTTATATAACTTTTTTGCAACACTTTCATGCCAATGGCCACATATTTGGCCATTGGCATGCTTAATATAACAAATGCACCCTTTATTTGGAGCTGACATAGCTCCGTTTTTAATTTTGCAGAAATGTACTCAGTTGTCAGCTGAGTACATTTCTGCAACACGTCCGTTACGGACTGGTTTGCCGTGGATCGCTCACATACCTCATTTGCATATCTTGGAGCTGCAAATGAGGTATTGAGCATTTCCACTCGTGTAAGAGACGTGTTAGCTGTCTCTTACACGGAGATTTGGGCTGTTGCTGAATCAGGAGGCTTACACGGAGGCTTACACTACTCTTGAACTCCGTGTAAGCCTTCCTGAATCTGGCCCATATTCTTTAATACTCAAAAGATAATTAGTCATCTACCTATATTGTTTCTGTCTAAAATCTAATACTGGTTTTATTGTTATTCTGTTATTTAAACCTGGTGCTCTATCTGCTGCTAACCTTATTATCCATTTATATTCTGACATTTCTAACTTATTATTCTGGTCACCTAATCAAAAATTCTTATACACAACTTCTAACACCTTAAATTTAAAATTGTGTGAATTACCTTTATTTAACCTATGTTGGGCTAATGCATTGGATGGAACATTCCTCTTCATATCCGACCTATTTTTTAACATCTACAAAGTCCCAGTCATTTGCAAATTTCTGAAACAAGTGACTGGTAAATTGGGTACCATTGTCAGAAATAACTTTTGTGTGGACTACCATGGACTGAGAAATGACATTTTAACTTGGTAATAACTGCACTGGATGTTAGATTAGGTAGTATATCAATCTCAAACCAGTTCTAATAAGAGTCTGCCAACACTAAGTAATGTTGATTGGTCCACTCGAATATACCAGTGGCTACTGTTGAGCAAAGTAGTTCAGGAACATGACTTAGGTGAAGTGGTTCTATTTGCAAATGTGGTTTAGTACTATTGCATACTTAGAAACAAGAAGAAAGTACTTGGATTCAGGAAGGCTGATTTTCCATGCAAGAACAGTGTAAGAGCTCCTGCATGGAAAATGGACACCGAGCGATTCAGGGTAGTGCCGTATTCATGTGCACGAGTGGCCCTACACTGTTCTAGCACGGAAAACCATGCAGCATGCAAATCACCTCATTTGCTGGTGAAAAACATGCAAATGAGGTGATTTAGTGATTCACCAAGCTGCCAGATCTCCGTGTTAAAACAATGTCAGTGCAGCAATGTATTCGGAAAATAACTGAATACATTTCTGAAACTGACAAAACGGAGGCATGCCAGCTTGTGAAAAAGCATGTATTATGTACATTAGACATGCCAATGGCCAAATATAAGGCCATTGACATTAAAAATTGATCAATTATGAAAGAGAATTAAACTTTTTTTTTTGTCCGATCTTGGTCATTTAAGCATAGGGCAGTGGTGCACAAACATGATTGTGCCATAAATAAAAAGAAAATGGGAAAACTCAATTTTAAGTTAATTCTGCATTTTGCCATTATAGTCTATGGCATGAAGAATGTAAGCAATACCAGGGAGCACTGGTTGTCAAGAGGAAAGGGTCCGTTTTAATGCAGTAACTAACAACCTACACACTGAGGTATGCAAATGAGGAAATTTATACTGAATCACATATTTCTTCAAAGTGTCAGCTTGTACCTAACTATGTAGGTGCATTAATACAGCAGTGCAAGTCTAAGAGCTGAATTACTTCATAATGGGGTGTGTCATGCTTGCTGTAAGCTCATTGGAGCTCTGTAGCCCGTGATTGCCCTTAGCTAAGCACAGCTAAGGAAGGGGGTGTGTCAGATGTGCGTGAGCAGTGTGTACATAGCCTAAATGGGTTTACGCACTCCACACTGGGTTTTAAACATAAAAAAAAAAGAGTAAATGGCAGCGTTGTTTACATTTCAGCACTGGGTATGTACAGCATGCCTTGGGAGGAACTGGGAAGGGGAAACAGCAGTAGGAAGGTAATCAAGGAGAACTAGCATAGCTGGCAGGTGGAATGTATCAGAATCAGCCAATTACACATGCATCAGCCCAGCACAGTACTATAAACTATGCAAACACTCTACAGATTGGTTCTTCCCACAAGCTCTACACCACTGGTGTACACAGACAGGGGATTTTAAGTGGCAAAATTAACTAAAAATGTTAGAGGCTGCTGCTGCTTTAGTCCATCAGTATGTGCTAGAGGCTGAGGGTGGTGAGGAGGAGAATGCTGACAACCAACCCACAGTGAGGAGGAGGAGAAGAGTGTAGAGACCCAGGGTAACCTACCAGGGCCTAAATGAGCTGGAGATAGTGGATCGCTATAGGGTGGACAGGGACATTCTACAGCAAATCATTGAGCTGTGCTGGCCATGCCTCACGCACAGGATTAAAAGAGGGGAACCCATCCCAGTGGATACCAAGGTATGTGTAGGCTTAAGTATACTAGCCACAGATACCTTCCAAAGACCAACTGGGGATATCATGGGGGTCTTACAGGCATCAGCATCCAGGGTACTCCACCAGTTCTTGGATGCCATGACACCACATGCCAGTGAGTACATATATTTCCACACCACCCGTGAGGCATTGACTAGAAGTATGTGTCTCTTCCACCGTATAGCAGAATACCCTGAGTTAGTTGGTGCTATAGACTGCATGCACATCCACATCAATGCATCACAAGGTGAGCGGGGTAGGGTCTACATAAACTGCAAGGGCAGGGCTTCCACTCCATCAACTACCAGGTTGTATATGATTCCCCAGGGCATTATCATGAACATGTGTGCTGGCAGCCCTGGAAGCATTCATGACTCCCACATCTGGCATTGCTCACAGCTGTATCAGGGGTTTGCCAGTGGGGACATCCCATATGGCCTTCTAGTGGGGATGCTGGTTATGCACTGGTGCCATGACTGATGACACCCATCAGAAATGCACACACACCTGAACAAGAACACCATAATGAGGCACACGCACAAACCAGGATCATTGTAGAGCATGTGTTTTGGATGCTCAAATCACAACTCCGCTGCCTTGACATATCCAGTGGAGCCTTGCAGTGCTTTCCAGCTACATGAACACAAATGTTCATAGTATGTGCCATGCTACACAATGTGATCCTGTGGAAACAGCTGCAGCAGGAACAGCACTGGGCAAGGCCACATAGGGCCACCATTGCAAAGGCCAACACAGGCACAGAGGGACTCGGAGGAGGAACATCCTGATCCTGCCCCTATAGGCAGAAAGGAGGCATGCCCAGTATGCCCATGCCTTGGCAAAGAGGCAACGTATAGCACACACATTGTCACTGTAGGGACCCAGGGACTGATACCTGTCTCCAACTCACACATACAGTAAAAGGGATGCCAAACATGACACTACTTGTGCTTTACCATGTATAGGGAGTATGCTACATGCCCTCCAGCATTGTCTTCAGTACTGGCCCAGCAACAAGGTAAGTCACCCTTCCTATCAATTACTGAATGGAGTAGTATGTTCTCATAGCTGTATGTATATTATGGATGCAAGCATGCAAGGGAATAAGGTGGCTGAATGGGATAGCAGCAGACAGCTGACAGCTATATGGGACAGCAGGAAATCCATAACAAATACTGGTGTCAACATACTAGGCAGTATTACACAAGGTGACAACTCCCACCGCAGTACATGTGATGGCCCAAATAACTGAGGTGTCAATAGGTCACACAGATCGATGTCAGTGAGGGTCACAAACCCACCACCAGCCTCACCCATCAGGACAGATGTAGATGATAATAAAGAAAGGCCAGGCTAAGGCCCCCAAATGACAACAATGGTGAACATCCCCCTACTAGACTTACACAGACATACTACAACAGGTCTGGCAGTTGTATTTTAGTTCTGAAGGGTAAGAAGTCTAAAATTGAAATGTATGCCATTAAGATCTAACATGTGTACTCTTCTGATATGCCTCCTTTCTGCATGATAGGTCACAATACAATACGAAATGGAAGCCAGCAGAGTAACCAAAATACCAATACAGTCATTGCAAATGTTTAAAGTCTTCAGGTGTGCACCCCCCACAAGCCCATGTAGAAATGTAGTAACATGTAACTTTGAGAAGTAATATCACTAGAGCACAGATTGCCAGAGCTGTCCCAATCTACATTGTTGCATGTGTACAATATGCAGGGGTCAGTATGGTAAGTTTGTTGTGTGTTTAATATTACCTGAATGTCATCAGCATGTGGGCCTGGATGCTTGTGTCTCAGTGGCCTAGGTACAGTACAGTGATCAACAGGGCCATGTTCCAACAACTGCAGTGCCAACCACACTGCTTCTCAGCTACACCCATGTCGGCAGTTGTACATACTCACTGTCAAGATGTCAATATCTGTCACCGTTGGAAAGCTGGACACGACATGAATGGGGGCCCATGCAGAGAAATGGTACACAGGTGGAAGTAACCTACACAGCGTGCATATAAAATAACTGTCAACTGCACACAAGTTTGGAATTATACATAGAGGTTAGCATCACATTAGTTGTCCCTCTAGTATGGAATACTTGTAGTCTGGCCAATCACTGGCAGACCACAAAAGGCACAGTTATAAAGTAATGACAGGCTACCCATGTCCACACACAAGCTAACATAAGGGGAATGTCCCATGTATATTTGTGACTCAGGTGCAAGTAGCTTCCATAACACACATGCACCCAGCTCACCCCACCATTAGCCACATATTTATCACAGGTCATATCCTTGCTGTAGGGAATGAGTACAGCATGAATCCATCTCTGTATGGAAATACATATATGATGCTGCATGCTGAATAGGTGTCCAATGCAGGTGTGTCCCTAGCTGTAAGCAGCAACCTGATGACATCCAGACTTGTGGATCTGTATGAACAGGAAGGATTGACAGGAACACATCAACCACTTACCACTGTCACCCCAGGGTAATCCATTGGCTTACAGCCTGGGAACGTATGATGACAGAATGCACTGGCCTGCTACAGATGGCCTGCAGCTCTTTCAAATGGCCTACAGTCCTCTGACAAAGGCCCATGCCTCACCCATAGTGCCAATGTACAGAATGTCAGGGAGTCCTAACTAACAACCTAACACAGTAAACAGAAAACAAATTCAAGGCCATGTTGACAGATGCCAGTAGCATGCCTCTCCATGTCCTACTGCAACAACTGTGGACCAGGCCATAAATACTACTGGGATAAAGGCCCAACTATAGGGATACCTCTGAGATATTGCTTTTAAATGTTAGGAAGAGTTCAGAATAACAGAGGTGATGTCATGGAGTGTGTGAAGTCTGAAAATTTAATGTCCACCCATACTACCTCCCTGACTGCAAACCCATGAATGAATAGCCACAAAAACTGCTTATAAACCACAATGTAAAGGTAAACTGACCAAATATATGAGTCCTGCCTCTGGATAACCTGGGTGTATCTGTAAAGCTGAGAGGTATGGCCCCAGCAGGATATGACCATTCCATTAAGTTGAGAAAAGCACAAGAAGTGGATCCCCAGCCAGCATACTAACAAGGTGCTGGACCATTTAAACAGAACCAGCAGTCTATTGTCTGTAGCTACCCCTCCACAATGGCAGGAGTACACCAGAATGTGTTGTCTATATGCCTCAGAATATTGGTCTCAGCTTCATTCATCTTGTATTTCCCTGGTAAATAACTGTGAACAAAGAATAATAACTGTCAGTAGTTGATGACATGATACATCACGATGTAAAACAGTAGATATGTTAGAAAATCTAAGCTGCAACAAACCATGTCACACAAGCAGCACAGACAGCAATAGTTACAGTATCCCCCATATGTTACACCCATTGTGTCTCCATATTGTCAACCTATCTACAAATATCCTGCAGAAACAGGTTGCTAGGTGTAGCTGTAGTACACAAAACCCTGAACTGGAGTCCAACTCTCCCTGGATTGGATGCACACACTCAATATAGAAGGTCATACTGGGCATGCTGCTACACTGAAAGAAATGAAGCCCATGTCTGACAACACAGTGGACTACAGATATCCATTATTCGCAGATGTCTGTGCAAACACACACTAAATTGTACACCACTGATACTTCACACACACAGACACACACACAAACACACACACACACACACACACACACACACACACACACACACACAATAGGGATACTCACGCATATCTAGGGCCAACATAATATAATATGCCAAACATACACACACACAGACACATGGGGAAGAAAAAGACACACAGCGACAGAGAGAATCATATTATGAGTCCTTTCCCACCCAGTACACATCCCATTGGCCTATATCACATGATGTGCTGATGTCATTCACTGTAGAAATTCCTTTGGTTAGCCCTCAGCCCTATAGTCTCAGTGGGGCTTGTGATAACTGTGCAACACTATAGTACAAATAAGTATCCATGTAGCAGTTATAATCTCAGTCCTGTCAAATGGAAAGTTGTGTGCGAGTGTGTGTGTGTGTGTGTGTGTGTGTGTG
Source organism: Protopterus annectens (assembly GCF_019279795.1). Lineage (NCBI taxonomy): Eukaryota > Metazoa > Chordata > Ceratodontiformes > Protopteridae > Protopterus > Protopterus annectens. Next base: position 1,486,855,180 of record NC_056746.1, read on the forward strand.
TGTGTGTGTGTGTGTGTGTGTGTGTGTTTCTAGATGAATATGTTTATTTGTTTGAGGCCATTCACACTCAGTATACTTCCCATTACCTTACTTTAGCACTCCTGCTGATGTCAGTCACCCTGAAATAACTCTTTGGGCAGCTTGCAGCCCTATAAGCTCCATGGTGTTTGCAATAACTGTGTAATACTGTAGTGTAGCAAACTATGTAGGTAGGAGTTCTAATCCTGGCCCTGGCAATTGTACTCATGTGAAAGGTGTGTGTGTGTGTGTGTGTGTGTGTGTGTGTGTGTGTGTGTGTGTGTGTGTAGAGAGAGAGAGGTGATTTTGTGGCCATTCACACTCACTACACTTCCCTTACCCTTCCTTTAGCACTGCTGCTGATGTCACTCACTTACAAAGATACCTTCGGACAGTTCTCTGACACATAAGCTCTGTGGTGCTTGCGATAACTGCATAATGCTATAGTGTAACAAACTAATTAGGTAGGAGTTCTAATCCCAGTCCTGGCAACTATGAAAATGTGTGTGTGTGTGTGTGTGTGTCTTTGTAAAAGCCTGATTTTGAGGCCATTCACACTCACTTCACTTCCTTTACCCCTCCTTTAGCACAGCTGCTGATATCACTCACCTTCAAAGATACCTTTGGACAACTCTCTAACATATAGGCTCTGTGGTGCTTGCGATAACTGTCTAATGCTATAATGTAGCAAATTAGTTAGATGTGAGTTCTAATCCCGGTCCTAGTAACTGTGGGAATGTGTGTGTTTGTGTGAGAGAGAGCATGTTTCTTTGTAGAATCCTGATTTTGAGGCCATTCACACTTATTACACTTCCCTTACCCCTCATTTAGCACTGTTGCTGATGTCAGTCACCTTCAAAATACCTTTGGACAGCTCTCCAACATGTAAGCTCCTTGGCACTTGTGATAACCGTGTAATACCATAGTATACTATATGACTGACTTCAACAATTGGCTAAGCTTCTGGTGTCATTCTAAGAGGATCCAGTATCTGTCTGCCTGGGATGACATGATCGACAAACCACGATGCTTTGCCAGAGATGGCCTGCACCTGTCACCCTTGGGATTCCAGATACTGGCTAAGGTTCTTGTCACCTCTATAGTGCCTTTTTTAGGCAATTTTCAAATGACAAATTCACCACCGTAACATGTGCAAGAAGCAAAACCTGAGGGTAATGCTACTAAATGCTAGAAGTCTAAACCTAAAACTGCACTCACTTGAGGAACTCCTTAAAATGGAGAACATCGACATCTGTGCAGTGACAGAGACCTGGTTCAAGGCTCCAGACAGCACCCCTGCATTACCAAGCTATAATTCATACCACACCTTTCGGCCACCTAACCTGGACCAAAATACTAAAGGTGGAGGCGTGTCCATATTCATTAAGGATGTCAACACCTCCAGACCAGTTGCTCAGCCTAATGCATCCGAGATTATCCAAGTGCAACTAACTCTGGGCAAGACCACAATCCAAATTGTAGCTTGCTACAGTTCCCCCACCATGCCCCAGGAATCCCACTCCTCATTTCTTGATACACTGGAAAATATTAGGGTACAACCTAACACCCTAATAATGGGTGATTTCAACTATCCCACTATTAACTGGGAAAACTACTCATGTACCAACTCTTGTGCTCAACGTTTTCTGGAATTCATATATTCCAACACCTTGGATCAACTTATCCACACACCCACTAGGGGCAGCAATATCCTAGTCCTGGTCATTACCAACATGGGCAACTGGTGTTCCACACCAGATGTCAATTCCTCGTTGGTCAGATCCGACCACAAGCTAATCACCCTAGACATTCACATCCCACCGCCAACCACCCCCATTAGGGAAACCACTGTAAAAATTTTCTCCAAAGCCAACTTCACGCTTTTCAAGACAGAAGTGGCAAATTTCATGACACCCATGCTAATGGACAATAGAAGTGCAACTGCTGAATCCTACACAAATGCACTGTATAAGCATTTACACGAGAACCAAGATGCTATCCTACAAAAAAGGAAGCCATTCTGGTGGTCCCCTGCCATAAACAAGCTCTACAACAAAAGAAAGAAACTGTTGCAAAAAAAGAGTAAAATCCCATGATTGGAGGAACTCCCTGTTCAGCCTCAGTAAGAAGTTGAGATCCCTCATAAAATCCTCCAAAGCTAGTTACAAAATCAAAATTGCCACTGATTCTAAAGACAACCACAAAGCATTCTAGAGCTATGTCAAGAATCTCAATGGCAATACTCAGATCTGCTCTGAGTTACAGCACAATGGCACTAAATCCAAAGAACCAACTGATATTGCCAACATCCTGGCAGATGGGTTCAGTGCTAACTTTACCCCCCTCTCATCCCCTAAAGGGCCCATTTCTATACCGGAAGAATGCAAAGTTCCCGTAATCATGGCTGCACAGGTAAAAAACACACTCTCCAAAGCCAAGAACACAGCATCCACAGAACCTGACAACATCCCAGGCTGGGCTCTACACGAACTACAGAATGAACTGGAACCCCACCTATGTACCATGTCAAATCCTAGCCTCACCTCAGGCTTTGTGCCCACTGAATGGTGCACAGCAATGGTTATCCCACTCCACAAAGGGGGAGCCACCATGGACCCTGGGAACTACCGCCTTATTAGCCTGATGAGCCTGGTCTGCAAGGCTATGGAATTTATCATCATGGAACTTATAAACAATGACATTGGTAATCTCTTAACTCAGGACCCCACCCAGTTTGGGTTTGTAAAAGGCAGATCATGTCTCCTAAACCTGATAGACTTCTTTGAAGCGGCCACCAAAGCCATAGAAGGTGGTTCACACAGCATATGTAGATCTCGCCAAGGCTTTTGACACCATCCCCCATTCTGGAATTATAGATAAATTCAATAAACTAGGTATAAATCCCTATGTCACAACATGGGTTGCCAAATGGCTCACTGACAGAACCCACACAGTGAAAGTAGCAGACTCCAAATCCAACTTCACACCAGTGGAGTACCACAGGGTTCAGTCCTGGGTCCTCTCCTGTTTGGCATCTACTTCTCTGAAGTACAGGTTTACACAGAAGGTCTTTGGCCAATGAAGTTCACAGATAACTTCAAACTAGGAGACATAATCAAAACTCCTAATGATGTGGGCATCCTACAAAAGGGCCTCACTGAGACAGATGCCTGGTGTCAAAGCCATGGCCTCAAGCTCAATGCCAAAAAGTGCATTGTCATCCCTTTTGGTAAAAACTCTGTACCCATGAATTACCACATAGGTGGTAGTCTACTTAACACCGAATGTGTGATAAGAGACATTGGGACACAGGTGGACAGTAGTCTCTCCTTTGATAATAACATCGCCACAGTAGTCAGGAAATTCTTCTATGTGGCACACCTCATCACAAAAGGTTTCTCATCCAGGAAATAGAGGTCATTGTTCCCCTCTACTCATCACTCATTAGATCCATTATAGCGTACAACGCCCCTTTTGGTATGCACCTCACAAGACAGCTACAACAACTGGAAAGGCCACAGAAGAGGATTACTGGACTCAAACAGATACCCTGCGCAGACCGTCTCAAAAAACTCCAGCTTTACTCCGTCGCATTTCGCCTACTCAGTGATGATCTCTGCCTAACATACAAAGCTATGTCAAACCCAGAGCTGTTGGATATGTTCCACTTAAAGAAATCCCATGCTACACACTCTATGGACCTAAACCTTGTCACCACAATAAACAGAACATGCTGGAGGGATAGATTCCTGTCCCAGAGACTTCCCATACTCGGGAACAAACTACATTTCTATATCAAACAAAGCTTCTCATTAGCACTCTTCAAGAAAAATGTTGATGATTGGGTGGGAGATAGGAAATTCACCCCAGGGATCACTTCTGTGGCTCTGCTCAACAGGGGTACAGGAAAATAATTTTCCTGGGTGGTGAAAGCCAGGGTACCTTTTGCCTAGGCTTATATAGGTCCTAGGGCCAATAGCCTAGTACCTACCCATAAACCTATGAACCTGTGTAGCAAATTAGTTAGACGGGAGTTTTAATCCTGGTCCTGGCAACTATAAAATTATGTGTGTGTCTTTGTAGAGACTTGATTTTGAGGCCATTCACACTCACTACACTTCCCTTACCTCTCCTTTAGCACTGCTGCTGATGTCACTCACCTTAGAGGTATGTTTGGATCCTGTTCTATCCATAAGCTCTGTGGCACATGTAATAAATACATAAAAATGCTGCAATAACTACATAGGTAAGGCTTTGTATCTCATTCCTGGCAAATGCTTGTGTGTGTGCACATCTTTCTATATGCATGTGTTTGCACTTTAAAGGTTTTGGCCCCATTTACACTCAGTACACTTCTCAATGCCTGACTTTAGCAGTCCTGCAGATATCATTCACCTTAGAAGTACCAGTTGGCAACCTTGCACCATGTAAAATCAGTGGTGCATGAGCTAGATAGAGGTTCTACTCCTGTCAAATGTAAATGCGTGTGTAGGGTAATATATTTTATGAAATCTCTCATCCACTACATCACCCAATGCCAGTATTTACAAGGGCTGGTGATGTTCCTCACCTTAGAAGTACTTTGGGACAGCATCCATCCCATAAGCTCCGTGGCATGTATGATAAATGTGTAACACTGTAGTAGTAATTCATAGATTGATAGGGGTTTGAAACTCAGTACCATCAAGTGTGTGTGATAACAGGATCCATGGGGGGGGTGGGTTCTGCTAAATTATTATATTGAGGACCTAATATACATACCAATGTCCACATTACAAGGCCAACAATTGTCAAACACTGTAGAGGATGGTTTAAACAATCCACAGCCCTAAATGTGTAGTGCCATGTGCAATGACTATGTGACAGTATGGATTAGTCAACAATATAGGAAACCCTTCTAATACTCAGAGACCTCTCTCCACCCAGGAATCATACACAAACACACTTGGCTAGGCAGCAACCTCTATAGCAGTAGTTCTCCTGCAAACTGCTTCACAGATAATACCCATGATGTGATTGCAGTGGACTCCATGTCAAACCGATGACCAGACATGACTGGTGTCACACAGGGTATGGGCCCATGTCCTCTCATGTTTGGGCTCTACCCTTCTGAGGTGCAGGAGAACACAAAGGCACCCTGGCTGACAATGTTTGTATACAACAGTAAGATGGGTGGCAGCATTCACAATCTATGTGATGCTAACATCACACCCAAAGGCCACTTGACACCTATCACGGTTGTCAGAACCCTGGAAATTACCTCAATGCCAAGAGATGTCCTACCATTACCTTTGGGAACACCTTGGCTCACATGAAGTAATACACTGGTGGTAGTCCAATAAACAGTGATGCTATTAGAACAGAATGGGAAACACAGGTTGATAGTCAGCTGCCTGTTGACCACAACAGTGCCACTAACATCAGAAAGTACTTTGATGTGTTACATGTCCTGACTGAGTGTGTGTTATCCAGCAAGTAAAAGGACATGGCACCCTGTTCCATCCCATCAGTAGCCCAATCAATGTGTACAATGGCCCTTTTCTCATGTTCCCCACTGGACACCAGCAACAACTGCAGAGTCGGCAAACGTACCACAAAAGGGAATAACATGCCTTATATACATTACTTGTATAGACAGACTCCAATAACTCCAATAAATCACCATATCATACTGTCTATGTAGGTGCAATCACTACCTCAGTTACACAGCCATGTCTCACCAAACTAGGTCAAGAGTGCTACTTCTGAAGATACCAATCTGTCCACACATCGTGCCCCAGAGACCCCAAGCACACTTCCACACTTCAAAGAACATACATGTGGGACATGTGCAAAACCCAGACACTGTCCATTTTATGGAATGTAAATCACATACATGGGAAGCAGTGCACATCTCTGGACACCGACAATTGAAATCTGGTTGAGTGGATGGGGAATACAATACCCCCCCTGGGGACCATTCCAGTGAATATATTCTTGAGCCACACTGGGGACTATTGTCATGTGGCCTGATGCCAGTGTATTCCTTGGTCTAGCCTTGTAGAGCCTTCAGGCCCATTCACCTACTACACACCTATGAAGCAATGAACCTATGGATCTCAGTACTGACAAATGTGTGTGTGTGTGTGTGTGTGTGTGTGTGTGTGTGTGTGTGTGTGTGTGTGTGTGTGTGTGTGTGTGTGTGTGTGTGTGTGTGTGTGTGTGTGTGTGTGTGTGTGTGAACAGTGATCTCAGTGTGTTTGGTTGATGAATATCCCCTGTGGCTGGGGTTATTAGCAATCAGAGGTGTGTTCAAACCACAAAATGTGCCATTCTCCACTCTACAACAGATGTTGTAAATCAACATATACCATTGTACAACCCTCAGCCCTAAAATCTGTGAGGCATATGCAATCACTGTGTTACAGACTGGGGATTTTCATGCACATACAGGTGTACCCTACCTATGACATGGTGGATGTGTTACCACACTGCCATACCCCGTGGTCTTGCTGCAGAGCCACATCCTGGTGACACACAGACATCTAGAACAGAAACAGGGTACAGCATGTGAGAACACATTTACTCAGCACTTCACTTGTGGGGGAGGGGTAAAGCTGGCATTGAATGTATTGCCAAGACTGTGGCCAATATCTGTTATCTCAGGATAGGTATTAGCATTGTGCAGTAACTCACAGCACTTGTGTTTAATGCTGTGGAGGTCGTTGATGTAACTATCAAAGGCTGTTGTGATTGTCATCAGTGTCTGCTGCATGTCTGCTATCATAGATGACTGTAGGGAATTCCATGAGGGATCCAAAGTTGTGTTTGAGGCTAATAAGGGAGATCAACAGTCATGGAACACCACCTTTCTCTGCAACAGTGTCTTCCTTCTGATGTACACTTTAGTAATAGCAGGGGACCATCACATTGTCTCCCAGTGTTTGGAGGACATTGTGCGGGTTCTGTTGGCTCTGGCTAGTACTATGCATTCACATACCTGTTTGTACAGTGCATATGTATAAATTCCACAGTCATGCAGCTATGTCCCATTGCCATGGGTGCAGTGAAGTCATCCACCCCTATTTTCATGGCTGCAAAGTCAGCTTTGGAGAGGTTTTGCAAGGTGGTTACCTTTGTGGGGGTGTGACTGACATGTTGAGTTTCATGTTAATTACAGCCTGTGTGGATCTCACCATGCAGGGATTGACAACTGCGGATGAACAACAGTCCCATATTTAAGTAGTCAGGATGAGCAACACTCCCATATTTAAGTAGTCAACACAGTTCAAGGTTGTTGCATCCTCTACCAGGGGTCAGTATGAGCTGGTCTAAGGCATTGGAAATGATGAATCCCAGAAGTGTTGGGCCAATGCATTATGCTGGTATACTAGTCTGGAGGTGTTTCTAGCCATAATAAATATGGAGACACCACCACCTGTGGAGGTGTGGGGTGGTCTATGTTTGGGGGCTGACAGCTGTTGAATGCATCATAGCCTGATACTGCAGGGCTGCTGTCTGCTGCTGTGAACCACCTCTCCATTACAGCAGACATATGTCCTCCACTCCAACAAGTGCTTTGAGTGACTGCATCCTGACAGTTAGATGTTTACTATTGAGCAGCATGACCCTCAAATTGCATACATGTCTAGCTGTTATGGTGGTAATTACATTAGGAACACTGCCTAATAAAGCATCACAGGGGTGGCAAGACACTTAGCCAGTACCTGGAAACCCAGTGCTGACAGATGTAGGACCTCTGTGGCAAGTCATTGGGTTCTGTCAATCATGTCATCCCAAGCAGAGAGGTACTTGATCCCCTGAGAATGACACAAAATATGAAAGCCAATGTTGCAGTCAATCTTCTGTTGATAGTACTGCAGCATCATTCTGTTTGATGGTGGTACACTGATCAGGGATACTGTCACACCTGCCTGGACAGCATAATCAGAGAGTTCAACCATGTCTATTGTCATGTGGTCCAGGTAGGTGTGTCCCATCATTCACACCCACATGGATACAGAGTGATACTCATAGTTTTTGTGGAGTGCCATGACTGGCTGTGTCATGTGTTGGATGCTGGCATGTGATAAATATTTAGCTGTTACCTGCTCCATATTCAACTTAGTGAGAGGGATATGTGTGTGACACAGTATTTAGTTACCCATGAACACTGTATTGTGCAAGGTGGTTGGCCTTAGGAGCTTAGGTTGAGGGGCACACTGTGTAGGATAAATATGTGTTCCTATCCACAACTGCAATTGGACCTGACACATGGATGTAGATGCAATACAGATACATGAATGTCTGATACATTAGTGTGCTATTCCCCTCTGGGCCCTTACCTGCATGCTCCTCATCCAGTGTGTGTGTGTGTGTGTGTGTGTGTGTGTGTGTGTGTGTGTGTGTGTGTGTGTGTGTGTGTGTGTGTGTGTGTGTGTGTGTGTGTGTGTGTGTGTGTGTGTGTGTGTGTGTGTGTGTGTGTGTGTGTGCGTGTGTGTGTGCAACCCACCTCCACAAGGCTTTCCTCAGCTTCATGGCTTGTGTATTGGGCAGGTGCCTCAAGGTTGCCGAGGAGCTCCTCGGTGGGTGTCAGTAGGGGCTGGATGGCTTGGCCCCCACCTGTGACTAGCCAGTCCCTTGCTACAGCAGCAGCCCATTGACAGGCATGTCAGATGAGGTCAGTGGCCCAATGCTGCACCTGCTCATACGTTCTGCTGTCCAAGCCAGCATCATTTACCCTGTGGACCAGACTGTTCAACAGGGAGGTCCTCTCCCTCACATCTTCTGCTCTTCATCCAAATAACAGTGCATAATGTTCAATCGCATATTGGGTGATGATGTCAGTTCCCCCAACAGAGAATGCTGGGAGGCAAGCCCTCTGCATGTTACTGGAAGACATAAACAGGAAAAAGGACACAGAACATTATGTGGTTGTCCAAATGCATATCAACAGTGGATATTACTTGCAAATAATCCACACTACACCATAACCCTCCAAGCTATCATGGCTATAGCAGCTTGCATCACACTCCTGGCCCTGAGCTATCGTATTCCTCCCACTGTTGGACATTTGATTGCAGAATCCTCTAGTCTCCATTCATTTCTGTGTAGATGGTTGACAGTGGCCATCTTCCATGTGGAATGTGTGTGGATGGTAGCTGGTCTGTATTTGACTGTGGTGTCTGATGGAGCTGTGAGCACATGCCTGAGTTCATGTAGGAGGCAGATAGTGATGTTATTATGCCCCATGGGGATATGCTGTCATTGTCATCAGTAGGCAATATGTACCTGCTCACCATTGCTGAGGGGTGGAGTGTGGTTGATGTGCATATCCCCCTATACAACTGAGATGGACAAGGTGGCAATATTCCCACCTAACCTGTCTGATGCAGGTCACCTATATCCATGGCATGTGTGTATGATGTGTCCTTTACCCCAACACAGGGTGATTTGTGTTGTTTTCTCTGAGACTGACAACATATGTGGAAACACTGTTGCAATTGTCCTTGGTGGTGTGGATATGTGTGATTTGTAGTCATAGTCAGCCTGACAGGAAGTCACCTGTGAACTTTCATGCTTGCTCAGATAGAGGTGAACTTGCTTTCAAGTTGTTGCCTACACCTATGTGCTCCTGTACAGCCAATATAGCAACCTATTATGTGGTTTGTGTATTGCTGCTGTCCACCAAAGGGGATTAGCCTACCTTGGTGGAGGCTGGTTATACAGGTCAGCTACTGCTGAGTCCATATAGCTACAGTGTATATAAAGGGTACACACTCCTGTTACAATGCCTAGTATTTGTTCAATTGGAACATGACACCACAATAATTCATTTCAAAACAATTCCCACCTTTAATGTGACCTATAGCCTGTACAATTCAATTGAAAACATAACAATCTGGTCTGTGAAAACATATGGAAATAATAATCAGTACAATAAGCTAGCTGAATGAGGGTGTGCACCCTTAAACTAATATGTTGTGTATGCACCTCTTAAGATGGTTACATGAGTCATTCGTCTTGGTTTGGAATCTAACTTCATGGCACATCTTCACTTGGCACTAGTTGCTCGCCTTCCTAGAAATACCTTTGATTGTTTTCCAATGGAATTGTACATGTTAGGGGTCACATTCAAGGTGGGAAACATTATGAAATGATCTTCTGTGGTCTGATTCTCATATAGCACACAAACCTGACATTCCAACAGGGGTGTGTACACTTGTGATATCCACTGTATATAGGTGTTGATATAGCTGGTAGTGGTAGGCATGCACAGAGGGTCATAACACAGTTGGACACTTCAATTTCTACCTGCTAGTCATGCCTACTCTAGTACCCATGTCAGTGTCAGGGCAATGCAACAACCAGTAACTGTACACATTTGTGTCTGTTGTATGCACTGACACTGATACTACACACATGTGCAACATGCACAACCTATGTACCTGAATGCTTGAAATCCATGTGATTAGTTTTGTGCCTTCCAGCTGAACATATGTATACATACATGTGCTCAGGGGATACCTGGTATACATTTCTGTTCTATGTTACTATGGCACACTGTATTTACAGTCTTGCTGCTCAATCATACTTCTCAAACTGTTATACCAGTATGTCTGGACAATGGCACACATAAATGGGTGATGAAAGGGACATCAGTATTAATACCATATTAATATAGCTGCACCATAGATTAGTACGTTGATTGTACAGTAGGCTTTGACATCACTGTAATAACCTAGAAGATGTCCAACAGTCATATGTAGGCTATTATGTTACAATATCATTGCTCACAAACCTGCCAATGGTTTGGCTGACATAACACAGGTATATGTGTTTGTGACTACAGATGTCAGTCGGAAATGTGCTTATCGTCCAGCAGAAAACTGTAGAGTTGAATGTTATTAATTCAATATTTCACATGCTGTTCAACATACGTCTGCAACAGTACGTTATTATGCACATGCCCTATATAGGTCTCTTAGCTTTATAAGACAAACATGTGTCATACTCATATTCACAGGTAACATATGGATATGGACAACATCCCATTAACTGGCCTAGCAGTGGTACAATCACAACTGTTTGACAGACACCCCAGCAGCTGTCATATGTGAGCTGTCTTTTCCCAGGGTGAGTCAGGCTCCTGAGCTGTGATCCTATCTCACAACCTCTTAGAGCTTCACATCTGGACAAAGTCTAAAATGATGGGGGGATAAATAGGGGCAGACTTTAAATATTCCTGTTACAAACATAGAAAGTTTGTAGAATGATACATTTTGCATTACCATGAATATTCTTAAGGATGTGGAGTCTTAAACTCAAGTGTTTGTCATTACTTGATGACTTCAATCCTCAGCTATTTGCCTGAAAAGTACAGATTTCAGGAGGAACAGACAAAAACTATAATGGGAAAATCTGGACATTCTGTGAAGACCTGTACAAGTTGAGAGGTATGGCTGTGATCTCTCCCACTGCAGAGTGGGACAGATGCTATCGCCATAGCAGCTGTTCAGCAGGACATTAGTACAGCAAGTCTTGTTGGGACATATATTCCTCCAAATCATATTTCCCATTATTACAGACCAAATACTATAGTCAATTACATGCTTACATGTTCCACTTACCTTTTTTGTCCTCTCTTTTCGAGTTTATGTTTTATTTGTTTTTTCTCTCTTTCTCTCTCTCTTTCTGCACTACAGGGATAGAGCTGGTTTGAATAGGTGGCAGCATAGCTTTTGTAGATGATGCTCATGACCAGGTGATGGCCTGTACACCTATTGGTGTTCCCCATTTGCTAACTGCATGCAGAGCAGCTGTGTAGTTCTTCCAATAGCCAATGTCATTGCAACACGCTCCTATAACTGAGTACTCCATGTGGGCCTTGACCCTTTCCCTTACTTGTAAGGAAGATATCCTGGAGTTGTGTGAGCTACTACCTCTTACAACAAGACTTGTGGACACAAGCCAACTAAATGGTGGAGAATGTTCAAGACTTAGGGGCAGTATGTGAGTATTGCTGTTATATGTTTGGAATACTGCTAGTTTAACAGGATTTGTCTGCACATACTACTTCTGCATGGGCTTCAGTCTGACAAAGTTCTGTGTCTGCAAAGCTTTCAACTGTAGGGCCATTCACATAATGGCCACAGGTAGCCTGTTATGTTTGGTCTGTTCCCCAGGCAGGTGCTGTCCTTGGCAAATCAGTAGCATACTCTGGTTATTGCATTCTGTTAATGGTAACATCCATTCGCTTTTCTGACTCTATATCCCTCAGAAAAAATATGTTTCAACAAACCCTGTAACACCAGCAACTTTCTCAGTGTATAAGAGCAATATTTCAAGTATGGCCATGTTTTTGGGTCTCTGTCCACCAATTATGTCAGGTTTTGTCCAGATGTCATACGGTAGGAGGTTGATAGGTATACTGGTCTGGTAAGACAAAAAACAGGAGAATTTCTTGCAGTGAGTTGAAGCAATTTATTATTAAGCGCTTTTCGTTTGCAGGATCTGCAAACTTCTTCAGATAAAAAGCAAGTATCGAGACATCCAAATACACAAGTTTAAAAGGCAATCACATGATTGTAAGAACCAATCAACACATTCCTAGTATAGCCTAGGAACACAAAGATAAAGGTTTATTAGCCTGCTAACTCCACATTTACTAACCAATAACCCAGAATTCAGGAAGCATGAAAGCAAATATAAATATAAAAATAGGAAATAAAAACTGATAAACAAAAATAAAATTCTTAATAACTTTAAATAAGAATATATGTGTGTAATGTATACTATACATACATATACTACCTTCAGTTTTTACATACATTTTTTCATAAATTTTA
>NC_056746.1:1486873024-1486875524 GCF_019279795.1 Protopterus annectens
ACGCTGTCTACAGACTGGCCACATGTCTGCCTGTTATGTTTTGTCTGTTACCCAGACAGTTGGTGTCCTTACTAAATCAGTCATGGACTTTGGGCAATGCAGTCAGTAAATACTCACATCTATTGGTATTACCAACATCATATTTCTCATAAAGGATGTTACAACAAACCCAGTAACATCTGCAACTGTCTCAATGTATAACAGCAATATGTCCAATCTACCCCTGTGTTTTTGCCTCTGTCCCCAAATGATGTCAGGCTTTGTCCATATGTCAGTGACGTACAGACATATTTATTATCATTATTTCTTAACTTCATTCCTGCTACCATCCCAGTGATGTAGTAGACCCACAGACATGTCAGAGAAGAGGCCATAGATATGAGTCCTGAGCCTGTACATTCTGAGCTGAACTGTACATGTGAGAGGCCTGTGTATGTCTGGCCATTGTTAACAGACTGTCATGACTGTGTACACATGTCATGTGTACATGTTATTTGGGATGTGTATGGAGGGGAGTGGATATAAGTGTTATGGCTTCTTTATTTGACTGTGCATGCTGCTCCAGTTTCCGCTGATCTATTGGCTGTATGTGTTTGTAGGGGCAGAATGAGACATGTCCTGTACCAAGGTCAGGATTCAGACTACACTGAGAATTGGGAATGTATATGTAGGGCTAGTGTGTGAGTGGTAAATAATGATGTATTTGTTCACACAGTCCATATACTCTACTGTTCACTTGACTTACCGGTATGTGACTGTGACTGTGGTGATGTTGGTTGTGGTTATGCACTTTCACACTGATGCCTGTTTGCCACTGTTGTTACATCCCCATAATGCCTGATATATTTGCAAATAAATGTGTAATTACCCATAGCAGATGTCCTAATTCAATTACTTGTGCTATTTCAGTAAATATATGTTAGAGCACACCACAAGGTGTTACTATAGCAACTGTGTTAGCTTATCTATGCCAGTACTTCAAATACATCCCCATTTCCATGGCTTCCACCCACCACTTTGTCAGCCTCGGTCCAGATTCATTGCAGAAAGGGGTTCTGAACATACCTTTCAGCTGGCTGGATTGTTTCAGGATGCCCAGGTTTATTGCTCATATTTATGGTCTGTTTTACAGATTATTATCATTTCTCTGGTAAATCACTATAATTATGTGATTGTTGTCAGAAAATGAGGACATTCATTTCATTTACCTACCTCACACCCATCAGAATATGTATGCTGAAATAAATTGTTACTCCATCAAGAAGAGTACAGGGGACAATGACCTCTTCCTTCCTGGATGCAAATGCATTAGTACTGAGATGTGCCACATAGAAAGGACTTTGTGACCACAGTGGCAATGTGCTGGTCAATAGATTTTACTGTCAACCTGTGTACCCAGATCTCTAATAATGACTTCTTTGTTCAGGGGACTACCATCAATGTGGTAAATCATGGGAACAGGGTTTTCCAAAAAGGGATGACAAGACATTTTCTAACATTGAGCTTAAGGCCATGGCTCTGGCAGCAGTCATTGGTCTCACTTGAGGCCTTTCAGTAGGATGCCAACATCACTTGGGTAGTTAATAATAGCTCCCAACTTGCAATTGTCTGCAAACTTTGTCAGCCAGAATCCCTTCATGCTGGCATGGATGTCAGAGAAGTTGATACCAAACATGAGAGGACCCAGGACAGAACCCTGTGGGACTCCACTTATGACTGCTCAACAGAATGACTTGAAGTCAGCTATTTTCACACTGTGAGTCCTATCTGTGACCCAGTTTGCAACCCACCTAGTGATATAGGAGTTGATGCCTAGCTCAGTGAGTTTTTGCATGATTCCTGAGTGGAGAATATTATCAAAGGCTTTGGCCAGGTCAAGGTAGGCTGTATGTGCCACCTTGTCTTCATCCACAGCTCAGGTGACTGATGCCAAGAAGCTGACCAGGTTGATTGAGCAGGTATGACCTACCCTTCACAAAAGTAAACTGTGTAGGATCCTGAGTCTGCAGATTCCCATATCCCTGTTTATGAGGTGCATGATGATGCATTCCATAGCTTTACATAACAGACTTGTCAGGTAGTATTTCCCAGGGTCTGTAGTTGCACCTTGTTTGAGGAGAGGAGTGGCTGTAGCAGTGCACAACTCAGTAGGGACAAAGCCTGAGGTGAGGCTCTGCTTGAACAGGGCACACAGGTGAAGTGCCAGGTCACTCTGTAGTTCATGTGGAACACAGCCAGGGATATTGTCAGGCCCCATAGAATATGTATTCTTGGCCTTGGACAGTGGTGATTTAACCAGTGCAGCAGTAATACTGGGTGCCTGGTAGTGCACTGGTATTGTGATTGGTCCTTTGGGGGTGGGGGTAAAATTTGCACTTAATATGTCAGCCAGTATATTGACAATATTTGTTGACTCAGTCTAGGAGGTGCCACTGTCTAGTAGCTCAGAACAAATCTTGGTATTGCCATGGAGATTCTTTACATAACTGTATGAGGCCTT